>NW_013753212.1:0-923 GCF_000517525.1 Limulus polyphemus | reverse complement strand
GTTCATGGAGTTGCTGTACCAAATAACGCTAAAGATGAATATGGGGTTATAAATTCGGTAACTAGAGCTACACCTAGGTGTTCGTGGAGTTGTTGTACTAAATAACGCTAAAGATAAGTATGGGTTACACATTCAGTAACTAGAGTTACACCTAGGTGTTGATGGAGTAGTTGTACCAAATAACGCTAAAGATGAGTATGTTGGTTACAAATTCGGTAACTAGAGTTACTCCTAGGTGTTTATGGAGTAGTTGTTCCAAGTAAGGCTAAAGATGAGTATGGTGGTTATAAATTCGGAAACTAGACTTACATCTAGGTATTCGTGGAGTTGTTGTGCCAAATAACGCTAAAGAGAGTATGGTGGTTATATATTCGGTAACTAGAGATACACTTAGGTGTTTATGGAGTAGTTGTACCAAGTAAGGCTACATATGAGTATGGTGGTTATTAATAATGTAAGTAGAGTTACACCTAGGTGTTCATGGAGTAGTTGTACAAACTAAGGCTAAAGATGAGTATGGTTTTTATAAATTTTGTAACTAGAGTTACACCTAGGTGTTCGTGGAGTTGTTGTACCAAATAACGCTAAAGATGAGTATGGGGGTTATAAATTCGGTAACCAGAGTTAAACCTAAGTGTTCATGGAGTAGTTGTACCAAGTAAGGCTAAAGATGAGTATAGTGGTTATAAATTCTGTAACTAGAGTTACACCTAGGTGTTCATGGAGTAGTTGTGCCAAGTAAGGCTAAAGATGAGTTTGGTGGTTATAAATTGTGTAACTTGAGTTACACCTAGGTGTTCGTGGAGTAGTTGTACCAAGTAAGGCTAAAGATGAGTATGGTGGTTACAAATTCCGTAACTAGAGTTACACCTAGGTGTTCATGGAGTTGTTGTACCAAGTAAGGCTAAAGATGAGTATGGTGG
>NW_013753211.1:0-1621 GCF_000517525.1 Limulus polyphemus | reverse complement strand
ACCCAGAAAGGTTGTTGGAACTGTGGAGAACAAGGACATATGAGGAGCCAGTGTAAGAAGAATACTGCCAATAAGTCAGCTTCGGGAAACCAGTAGTGGTTGGTGCTGAGGGACGCCCACCAATCCCCATTGTGAACAGGAAAGCTGGATGGCCAAAAGCGCAACATTGTCATAGATTCTGCATCTCAACAAACCCTTGTGAGTATCAAGGTGCTAGATCACAAAGGAGTAGCAGAAGCCATACAGAAGCTCTGTGGTGTAACAGGACATTATGCAAGGTTATGGAGACCAGTGTGTGTAACTATTGAGCTCATAGGCATGAAGGACAGACACAAAGTATACTTGGTTAACATTGAAGACCAATGCCTATTAGGGTTGGACTATCTACTACCGAGGAAGTCTGTAGTTAACTTCGATAAAATGACGATTGAAAACAACAAAGGCCAAATTCCGGTAAGTGTTGCTGCTTCTGTAGATTTGCATGTCACTGCACTTAAATCAACTACAATACTCCGTATGTCAGAGAAGATAATTTGGGGTAGAATAAAATAACATCCCCAAGGAAGCCCGATGCTTGTGAAACCAGTGGAAGACCCATCCAGGCCAGTGGAAGTGAAGATTGAAAGGTCACTTGTGGCAGGTCATCAAGTGGCTAATTTCTCTAAATGTGAGCAGACACTTAAGGAAGGGGCATTGTTGGGTGTGTGTGCCAGGAGGTAGAGCCAATTAGTGTTAAGGCAAGAAATACAACCATAAAGAAAGGACATCCTCTCCTAGAACACTTAACTGCCCTCTATAAGAAGAGCATAGTCCATTTGTCATCGTCACAGGCTCTTCAGGTGAGGGAACTTTTTGCGAATTATGCAGACGTCTTTTCAAAAGGAGGTCATGACCTCGGCTGCACAGGCCTTGTGGAGCACAGAATAAATCACCGTCCAATAAAGATCCCTCCGAGGAGAATAGCTCCAGCAAAGCGACAAGAGATGGAGAAGGTCATAGATGGCCTAATTAAGGAAGGGATAGTCGAGAAATCAAATAATCCCTGGTCAGCTCCTGTCGTGTTCATCCTTACCTCTATGGCGCCAAGTTTACCATTAGCCCCCATGCGGCATTACGCTGGTTAAGATCATTAAAGAACCCAGAGGAACAACTGGCATGTTGGATCGGAAAGATAGACCAGTATAATTATGATATTGAATACAGAGAAGGAAAATCTCATGAAAATACTGATGTACTGAGCCGAAGACCATGAAAAAATGACTGCAGATATTGCTGCAAAAGAGAGATTGAGCTAACCAGGTGTCATCAAGCTGAAATCAAAGTGACTGAAGGAGTTGATGATGGTGAATTGGAACCAGGTATGGATATTAAAGCAGAACAGGAGAAATACCAAGATTTGAAGCCAATAATTGATTTTCTACAAGCAAGTGTTTTGCATCCTGCTTGAGAGATGGTGTCTAGCTTAAGCTCTGTGACAATGAACTACTGGGCACAATGGGACCAGTTGAAGCTTGAAAATGGTATTCTTGTCCGGAGATTGGAGCTGCAGATGGGAAAGTGGCGACCTGGCAAACAGTTATACCAAGAATGTTACGGGAAGTCGTGCTGCGTCAATCCCATG
>NW_013753210.1:0-1767 GCF_000517525.1 Limulus polyphemus | reverse complement strand
GTCGCTAAAGTTTGGTTGGAAAGAATTTACGGAAAAATCAACTAACGACTGGAGACGTAACAAATTGGTGTCAGAAGTGGGATAAAAAAAATGGAAACGAGGATGCAGACATATTCAGTCCTGTTAGAAGTCACATCCCAGATATGAATGTCAGTACTAGGAGTGATCCAGTACGAAGGAAGCCACAGGAATTTGATGGGAAGGCACCATGGTAAGCATATAGAGCACAATTTGAGCTACTGGCAGTAGTGAACGGATGGACAGAGGAGCAGAAAGCAGTATATCTGGCAACTAGCTTGAAGGGACAACCACTGGAAATAGTTGGACAGTTATCAGCAGACGACAGACCCAACTATAGAGCACTGGTAGTGGCTCTAGAACTCAGGTACGGAACCCAAAATCAGTCAGAAGTCTACAGGGCTAGGTTCAGGACGAGAGTCCGTGCTAAAGGGGCGAGCCTGCAAGAGTTGGCACAGGACTTGGAGAGCATGGCACACAAGGCCTACCCAACTGCACCACCCGATCTTCTCAAGTTGTTGCTGAGGGATCAGTTCCCTCTGGCCATTGCATCCTGCATGGTAGAGGGGTGTGCTTGCTTCACTTGTATCTTAAGTTGTGGACTGTCCAAGGCATCTACCTCTCGAATATGAATCCTACGTTAAGTTCAGCACAGAGGTACCGGGGTTGGTACAGTCATCTGGATTCAAGGCCAGTAAAGGTCAGCTTTCAGAGAGGTTTGCCGGCACTGTAACAAACCTGGACACAAGAGAGCTCAATGTTGGAAGCTTCAGCACAGGGGAGATGATACAGCAGGAAAGGCTGCTACCCAGAAAGGCTGTTGGAACTGTGGGGAGCAAGGACATCTGAGGAGCCAGTGTAAGAAAAATACCACCAATAAGTCAGCTTCGGGAAACCAGTAGTGGTTGGTGCTAAGGGATGCCCACCAACCTCCATCGTGAAAGTCCCAACACCTAAGTGTAAAATGGCAAGCACACATAGTATCTACGTGACAGGGAAGCTGGATGGCCAAAGGTGAAACTTTGTCATAGATTCTGCATCTCAGCAAACCCTTGTGAGCATCAAGGTGCTGGATAACAAAGGAGTACCAGAAGCTGTTCAGAAGCTCTGTGGTGTGACAGGACATTCTGCAAGGTTGTGGGGACCAGTTTGGGGCATGAAAAACAGACAGAAAGTATACTTGGCTGACATTGAAGACCAATGCATATTAGGATTGGTCTATCTACTGCCGAGGAAGTGTGTAGTTAACTTCGATAAAATGACGATTGGAAACAACAAAGGCCAGACTCCAGTAAGTGTTGCCACATCCGTTGATCTGCATGTCACAGCACCTAAATCAACTACAATACCCCTATGTCAGAGAAGATAATTTGGGGAAGGATAAATGAACATCCCCATGGGAGCCCAATGCTTGTAGAAGCAGTGGAAGACCCATCCAGATCAGAAGATTTGAAGATTGGAAGGTCACTTGTAGCAGTTCGTCAAGTAGTGCCCATAACAGTGGCCAATTTCTCTGAATATGAACAGACACTTAAGGAAGGGACATTGTTGGGTGTGTGCCAGGGGGTAGAGCCACTCAATGTTAAAGCAAGGAATGCAACTGTGAAGAAAGGACATACACTTCCAGAATATTTGACTGACCTCAATAAGAAGAGCATAGTCCATTTGTATTCGATGACGAGGAACCCACTTTGAGACTAATAATGGCTGGAGAAGGCTTGAATGGGTAATGAAGAAAAACTTTATATA
>NW_013753209.1:0-1437 GCF_000517525.1 Limulus polyphemus | reverse complement strand
CACTGTTGTTTATCTGCGTGTTCAGCTCTGTGTCTTACAACAGACACTGTTGTTTATGTGCGTGTTCAGCTCTGTGTCTTACAACAGACACTATTGTTTATCTGCGTGTTCAGCTCTGTGTCTTACAACAGACACTGTTGTTCATCTGCGTGTTCAGCTCTGTGTCTTACAACAGACACTATTGTTTATCTGCGTGTTCAGCTCTGTGTCTTACAACAGACACTGTTGTTTATCTGCGTGTTCACCTCTGTGTCTTACAACAGACACTACTGTTTATCTGCGTGTTCAGCTCTGTGTCTTACAACAGACACTACTGTTTATCTGCGTGTTCAGCTCTGTGTCTTACAACAAACACTGTTGTTTATCTGTGTGTTCAGCTCTGTGTCTTACAACAAACACTATTGTTCATCTGTGTGTTCAGCTCTGTGTCTTACAACAGACACTATTGTTTATCTGTGTGTTCAGCTCTGTGTCTTACAACAAACACTGTTGTTTATCTGCATGTTCAGCTCTGTGTCTTACAACAGACACTGTTGTTCTTCTGTGTGTTCTGCTCTGTGTCTCACAACAAACACTGTTGTTTATCTGCGTGTTCAGCTCTGTGTCTTACAACAGACATTGTTGTTTATCTTCAGAAAGAACTAATCGTCTTCCTTTGTAAGAAATTGATTAAAAATTCGCCAGTTTCTACAATTCATGTACTACCTTTTCTGTACTTGTATAAATTCTGTTTTTGAAAATTTGTGGATTTTGTTGGAGTTTTATTTTACTAAGAACAAATTTTGAGTTTATAGACAGTTTGACTAATATTATAAAATACACGTCTCACACAGCTAACTAGAAGGCTAACTTTTATTTTGCATGTTAGACTCACAATCCCAGATAGTTCACTTAACGAAAAAACAAAATGATAGCTTTGAGAGATTTTGACTGTCTCAGAATAACACGAAACCGATATAATAACTTTTAGAGGATTCTGAATATCTCAAAACGACCAAACACGGAAATGATATATATAAAAAAAAGTAAAAACCAAACGCGTTCTGGAAGTTGCATGACTTCCAGAACAAGTTGAAATAAAACATGTCACCTAACTTACTAAATTCAGGGGTAAATCATTGACAAGTAAGTACAAGGATGGTTTCGTTCATTGTCGTTTTTTACAGGTTAAATTAATGAAACGACTACCTCTCTGATACTTTTGGCAGAACACAACGAGGTTGAAACGAAGCAGCCAAAACCCTGTTTTATTCTTCACACAACCAAAACCAATCTTTTGTGTCGGTTTCTGTTCGTTTTGAGACAGACAAAAATCAAACTATCTTTTAAATTGATTCCCAGTCGTTTTGAGGGGTGGGGAGAACTGCTTAGAAACGGTAATAAAAGGGTCTGAGGGGTGGAACTGCGGTAATAAAAAGGGTTTGTGGAGGAGAACTG
>NW_013753208.1:0-2593 GCF_000517525.1 Limulus polyphemus | reverse complement strand
ATCGTGAAACGAGTATAAAGCCGTCAAACCAAGTGAAAAGACCAGTAAATGTGTTTTTAAGATAAACAGAAGTTGTAAAGCCGTTAGTATCGTGAATAACTAGAACATTCAGAAAGGAGAAACTGTTTATTATTAACTAACGTATTTGTCAAGTTACCCAAGATACGTATTACACCCAAATTTAAACCTGCTTATCTTGGAAGACACAGTTCCCTTATCATGAAACAATTGAAAAAATTAAGTAACTCTTTATTTCTCAAATTCTAGGTGTACACCAGAAAATAAGGCCTAGGCAGTAAAACTAATTACAATAGAATGTACCACCTTATTCAGAATATACTCTACTAATTATAGCTATTGAGGCTACCCTTTCCTTCGAGTAGCTTCCCAAGACCTCCTCACTTGCACTTTGGCCATAACTAAACCCAGGGAATCTTTACTGCTTATTTTTCTGTTACTCTAACACATCCTTCCTCGATCTTTCAGAAGGAGAGGGGGAGGTTCACGAAAAATGTTTTGTGCCCTCTTGAAAATGGCAAACTGTGAATGGCCACTTTATTGGACAGTATTCTGATTCTTTAGACTAAGATTTTTATTTGTGTCTTGGTGTTTTCTGGATGCCTGTATTACATGTTTCAACAAGAGTAAAGAAAAATCATATCAAACACATCTTTTTAACTGTGCTTTCGGTGTACTGTCAATCTTGGCTGTAGACCAGTTACTGTCAGGTCTGAAGTTGGTACCATAATTGATACATAACCTACAGCACTGAATAAAGTAAAAATTATTGTAAATTCACGCATACTGAAAGAAGAATGTGTGTTGCCGGGGAAGTTTTGTCGGACATTAATGTTTAACCTTTGGTGAGAAGGTGACTTTTCATAAGAAAACTCTTTAAATACAAAATAATTTGAGAAACATTTTGAAGTTAAAATGTACCTAAACTTTTTGTTTTCACTTGAACTTAAATGTAACTTTAGAAAAGTTATTATCTAAATGTTTGATTATATTTTTGTGTTTTACATTTGTTTTCTTAATGACGTACTTATGATATTTTATTTAGAGTGGAGTGTATAACTATAGATCCGTAATGGAAGCTGTAAGGATAATACACAACACTGAAGGAATGAAAGGTTAGTTGCAATATGTACTTGAAGATTTAGGTTTATTAAATTCTTTAGTCTAAAGTGTATGTGTTCTGCCTTTGTGTTCATGAAGTTGATAATGTTGACTGTAGTATTGAGTCTTTGTTGCCTTTGTGTTCATGAAGTTGTTAATGTTGACAAAATCGTTTATGAGCATACAGAATGTAAGCTGGTGGTGGAGGCTTGTGTATGCTCTTAAAAAGATTCAAAGGGTGTTAAAAGGGCATCATTTCCTCTCAGTAAGTAACTTGGATGAATGTTAGTACTAACAGCAAATTCAACAGATTTTGTGCTGATAAACACTTTTCTGATGTGTGTGTGTGTCAGTGCTGTAAGTTATGTATCAATTATGGTACCAACTTCAGACCTGACAGTAACTGGTCTACTCAGTACTGTAAGTTATGTATCAATTATGGTACCAACTTCAGACCTGACAGTAACTGGTCTACTCAGTACTGTAAGTTATGTATCAATTATGGTACCAACTTCAGACCTGACAGTAACTGGTCTACTCAGTACTGTAGGTTATGTATCAATTATGGTACCAACTTCAGACCTGACAGTAACTGATCTTCTCAGTACTGTAAGTTATGTATCAATTATGGTACCAACTTCAGACCTGACAGTAACTGGTCCAATTATGCATGTTTATCCCAACATAACAAGAAAAGTAAATACAGTTTATTCTGGACAAAATGTTATACTTTGGAAATGACTTTATCGTGATTGAACGCAGTGACAATAAACCAACAAACTAACTGTCTTTGATGAACTAGTACCTCAAATCTTATCTTGATGACTGTTACAGGAAGAAGTGCCACTCCAGCAATAGATCTTGCAGTGATACCTAAACACACTGCTTCCAAAGGTGATGGCTCCCCTTGACTTGAAATATAAATAAAACAGGATTACAAACCAAGTAGAAAGGTCGTAACTAGAAAATATAATTGTTTGCTTTACTTCTTTATTTACTGTTCTATGTTTTAGTAAAAACAAGTTTAAGAACTTATTTCTAAATAGCAATAATCTATATATAATGTATAATAATTGAAATGTGACTGTATTTTACAAAATACTAGTCTACTAAAACACAGCCAAGACAGGTCACTTTGTACGAACCAAAGGTCAATTTTATGTTATTTGATACGGTAACATGAGTGCACGTGAGCCACGTCATTGTAACTTCTGTATTGCTAGCCAGGCATGGGTGAAAAGGTCAATATAATAAAAATAATAAATATATAGAAATGTATAATGTTAGGAGACTTAAGCTATATAGTTTAAACATTTATGTTTTCGTGTTATCATTTGTTGTCATTCTAGAATGAAAGTGGTATAATTTATTTATTTCCTAATTTTTTGAAGGTGGTTACGTGATCGGTCAAATCTACCGTACCCGTACAGAGATTAATTACTGAAAATAACAGATAAAATATAAAGTTTTTTCT
>NW_013753207.1:0-1439 GCF_000517525.1 Limulus polyphemus | reverse complement strand
CATTATATTGTTACTATTGTGGATAAATGGGAAGTTTGGGTTGTAAAAATAATAATCATTGTACCTCAAGTCCAAGCCACTGTCGTCTGTTGAAACGTCATCAATATGAACTTGGTCACACTCCTGTAACAGTAAAACATTTTACTTAATCTCGAGCACCAAATATGGTAAATTATGAGTTTCAAAAGTTACTTGCTATATTTGTTAATTACACTTCCCCATTATATCTGCTTACAGAAAAACAACAACAACAAAAACTGTCGCTTACTGTTTCTATCCAACATTTCCCGCTTCTATATTTTATCTTACGATATGAGATCATCCACATGCTTGTTGTTACCATTATTATCTTCGCATAAATTAACAGTTTTTACGCAGTTTTTTGAAACACCTGTTACAACAGAGGAAGTCACGTGATTCTGGTAACACGTCATGAGATTCTCGAAGGATCTTGACTTTTTCTGGCAACTCTAGTCTTTTCTAGGCGCCCTCTTTTATTGTATATAAGCCCGGCAAATAAAGCGGAGATAGATAGCAGATAGAGAGATATAGAGACAGATAAACGAGTCAAACGAGCAGTAGGCACCGTAAATAAAGTGTGTGAATCACTGTGATTTATAGCGTGTGTTTATAAAAGTAGTTAAGTTAAAGTGACTCTGGAAATTCTGTGAATTGCAAAGTTGTATTGAGAAAGAATAAACTAGTTTTATTTAAAGAAAGGACTTGTATCGCTGAAGTTCCTCGGGAAGAATTTATACCGGAAATTAACAAACGACCAGAGACGTAACACACCATTAAGCTATAACATAGATAAACGTTCTGGATGTTTCCACTATCATCTATGGGTACATACCTCTAAATCGTTAAAAAAGAAGTGAGCATCAGCCAAATTAAAAATCATTTCTTCCATCCTTAGGCCTAGCGATACGGCCATCGGGGCATCCTGTTGAAAGAAAGATATAGCATAGACTGTAGTTTCAATTTTATTCATTTTTATGTTAAAGGTTTTTTTTAAAGTTAGGCTTAGAGATATTTGTATTTCACACACTTTAATAATAAAACCGATCTTGCGTAGGAAATAAACCTCACGTTTATTTAATTACGAGTACTTTAAATTAATGGTGTTTAATCTTTTCGACTTGGGATATCTTCGTTTTAGTTAAAATATTATTTTATGAGCAGTGCGTGTGTTGGAAAAATGTTAACATTTAAGGTTGACCTAACAATGTAAAGACACACACCAAGTTTCTTGTTTATGGAAATATTTATTGTTCACAATTCTTATTTGTAAATGGATTGTGCTGTCTTATCACGAACTTATTTAACTTTGTTTTGTCATAAAAGTATTCAAAATCTTATCACGAACATATTCTGTTTTAATGTGTAAACATTTTAAAGATTCGTGTTTATTTTAGTTCAAAAATAATTTTCTTTTTAAT
>NW_013753206.1:0-1128 GCF_000517525.1 Limulus polyphemus | reverse complement strand
CAATGAGAAAAACTTAAGAAGGTTCCTTAACATGATGTCTATTCACAACAAATTATTTGAAAACAGTTACATAAGCAAACTTGCCATAACTATTGCTTCTAAAAATACTAAATTTAACACTCATGCTTTATAACTATCTAAATCAGAACTCTCATGCATATCTAACAACGAGGACACTCAAAACATTGAGAAATAGTAATTTTGGCAAGATATAACCTAAAATTCACTTTTAAGATGTTTGTGAACATCATGGGAATCAAGAGGGATCAATTGCACAAGCCAATATTTTAATACAGCTAGAGCAATATCTGAAAAGCATGATTTGTTGTATGGAGTGAAGAAACTTATCAAAGCCCCCTGAAAGATTCAGTAAGAACAAGATAATAACAAACAGATCTGACTGGACTTAAAAGGTATTCTTCAGAACAAGAATCAGAATTCTTACTTTGAAAAACAACTATTTTTTGGTTACAAGGAAAATAAGCAGATTCAGTTAATTGCTTAGTAACATATTAAGAGATAGTGGATATCAAATGCATCATGTCAGAGAAGATGCAAATTTGTTGATTGTCCAAACAGTTGCTGCATCTTCAGAAACAACTACTACTGTTTTTATTGGTGAGGAAACAGATCTTGTTCTCTTGTGCTATCATGCAAATCTTGATGTTCACAAGATCTGTCTCAGAACAAAACCAAAACAAATGTGAGAAACACTCAAAAAATACTGAACATATGTTTAGCGAAGACTACCCTGGTTGAACTATATGTAACGATATTTTGTTTACACATGCTGTACTCGGACTTGACCCAAAAATCCAGTGTCTTTGAGATTAGAAAGGGCATCTTGCATTGACTTTTCTATGGAAAATGACATTTTTAGACAATGAATAGGCCAAGTGCAATCCACCTAGGTAAAAACATCCAGGGGAAGCACCTTGGGATACATCTGATTATGTCAAGTGTGGTTTATCTGGGCAAAAACATCCAGTAGAAGTGCCTTGCATAAGTTTGTAAAATCTATAAATCCAGGCTGCCTGGGCAAAAACATCCAGTAGAAGTGCCTTGCATAGGTTTGTACGATCAACAAGTCCAGGCTGCCTGGGCAAAAATATCCATGGGAAGAACCTT
>NW_013753205.1:0-1128 GCF_000517525.1 Limulus polyphemus | reverse complement strand
CCCTTTTTTTTAGTTAAATCATGTAGTGGAGCAGCTATAGTTGCAAAGTCCTTTAGAAACTTACGATAATAAATACAGAGTCCCAAGAAACTTCTTAACTCTCCCACATTGTCTGGTGTTGGCCCTTCACACACTGCTTTCACCTTGTCAGGATCAGTTTGCACAACATTCTCACTTACAATGTGACCCAAGTAAAGCACCTCTTTCTGAAACATTTCTTGGGATTTCTTGGGATGGAGTTTGAGGTTTACTGTTTTCAAACACTTGAATACTTCTTCAAACCGGGGCATTTCCTCATCAAACGTTGTTGCAAACATAATGACATCGTCCAGGTACACTAGGGCTATCGTCCATTGTAGGCCTTCCATTTCTCTTTCCATCAGCCTCTCAAATGTTGCTGGAACATTATGAAGCCCTAATGGCATCACACAGTATTGCCAGAGATCTTGGCCATAACTAAATGCAGTCTTAGGTTTATCTGCTTCAGCCATTTTCACTTGATGGAAACCCGACTTTAAATCCAGAGTTGAAAACCACCTGGCTACACTTAGGGCACCAAGAGCATCATCAATTCTTGGCAGTGGGTGTGAGTCCTTTTCGGTTATACTGTTAAGAGCCCTGATATCCACACAGCAACGTTGGATCCCAAACTTCTTCTGGACTAACACGACGGGAGCTGACCAGAGACTGATTTCTCGACTATCTCTTCTTAATTAGGCCATCCATGACCTTCTCCATCTCTTGTCGCTTTGTCGGAGCTATTCTCCTCAGAGGGATCTTTATTGTACGGTGATTGACTGTGTTTATTCTGTGCTCCACAAGGTCTGTGCAGCCGAGGTCATGATCTCCTTTCGAAAAGACGTCTGCATAATTCGCCAAAAGTTCTCTAACCTGAAGAGCCTGTGATGATAACAAATGGACTATGCTCTTCTTATAGAGGTCAGTTAAATGTTCTGGGAGTGGATATCCTTTCTTTATGGTTGTATTTCTTGCCTTAAGATTGACTGGCTCTACCTCTTGGCACACACCCAACAATGCTCCTTCCTTAAGTGTCTACTCACATTTAGAGAAATTAGCCACTGTTATGGGTACTATTTGATGAAATGCCACAAGTGACCTTCCAATCTT
>NW_013753204.1:0-1129 GCF_000517525.1 Limulus polyphemus | reverse complement strand
AAATCAATCATTGGCTTCAAATCTTGGTCTTTCTCCTGTTCTGCCTTGATATCTATATTTGGTTCCACTTCACTGTCATCAACTCTTTCAGTCGGCTTGACTTCAGCTTGAAGGCACCTGGTTAGTTCAACCTCTCTTTTGCAGCAATGTCTGCAGTCATTTTTGCAGGGTCTTCGGCTCAGTCCATCAGCATTACCATGGGATTTTCATTCTCTATATTCAATATTACAATTATACTGGTTTATTTTTCTGATCCAACGTGCTAGTTGTCCCTCTGGGTTCTTTAATGATCTTAACCAGCGTAACGCAGCATGGTCTGTCTTAATGGTAAACCTTGCACCATAGAGGTAAGGGTGGAAATATGTCAGACTCTTTACTATAACAAGGAGTTCCCTCCGTGTTACACAGTAGTTCCTCTCTGGTCTACTCAAAACCCTACTGAAATAGGCCACCACATGTTCGTTTTCGCCCACTTTCTGAGACAACACTCCTCCAATTCCGACATTACTAGCATCACAATCCAGTATGTATGGCAGTGAGGGATCTGGAAGCTTTAAAAGTGGAGTGGAGGCCAATTTTTCCTTCAACGTCTTAAAAGAATGGTGGCAAGAAACTGTCCATTCAAACTTTTGGCCTTTTTTAGTCAAATCATGTAGTGGAGCAGCTATAGTTGCAAAGTCCTTCACAAACTTGCGGTAGTAAGTACAGAGTCCCAAGAAACTTCTTAACTCTCCCGCATTGTCTGGTGTTGGCCAGTCACGCACTGCTTTCACCTTATCAGGATCAGTTTGCACACCATTCTCACTTAGAATGTGGCCTAAGTAAAGCACCTCTTTCTGGAACAAATGACATTTCTTGGGATGGCGTTTGAGGTTTGTGGCTTTCGAACACTTGAATACTTCCTCTAGCTGAGACATTTCTTCATCAAAAGTTGTTGCAAATACAATGGCATCATCCAGGTACACTAGGGCTATCCTCCATTGTAGGCCTTCCAATACTCGTTCCATCAGCCTCTCAAATGTTGCTGGAGCATTACTGAGCCCAAATGGTATCACTCGGTATTGCCAGAGACCTTGGCCATAACTAAATGCTGTCTTGGGTCTATCTGCTTCAGCCATTTTTTACTTGA
>NW_013753203.1:0-1124 GCF_000517525.1 Limulus polyphemus | reverse complement strand
TTCACTGTGGGAACCAGGCACTCAAGGCTGTAGAGTTCTTTAGGTTGGCGCCACACGTGCACTTGTCCATTTGTCGAGAACATGGTGAATGATGATTCTTCTGACCATATCACATTTCTCCACTGCTCAGTAGTCCATAGCCTGTGCTCTTTGCACCAATGGATGAGCAACTGTGCATTGCCAGGTGTGTTGAGAGGTTTGTGCACCACAACCTGACTATGGTATCATGTTATGTGGACCATTTTTGATGAAACTAGCTGCTCTCGCCCCAGGTTGAAATTTGCAGTCAATTGATCTGTGGTTGCTCACCTCTTTTGCCTTGCAGTTCGAATTAATGCATGGATATCATGATTCTGGAGGATGTACACTGTTGCCCTTTGCTGATGATATCTTTCCCTTGAAGTTCCATGTTGACATCACCTTAGACACCGTTGCTCATGAAGCATCAGCAAGTTGAGCTGTCTTGGTCACTGAAGCTCTTGCCAAACATGCCCCAGCAGTCCCCCTCTTTCAAAATCACTGAAGTCTCCTCTTGCAGCCATGATTATAGGCAACCTTATGCATTCTGAGATGTTACTTGCTTAATTAATGGATGAGCCACACCTGTGTGGTTGCCTCTGCATTGCATATACTTGTCTTTCATTTACCCAGGTGTTTCTTTTTTTTGTCCACTACCTGTAGAATCACAAAATGTCATATATAAAAATAAAAACTGTATGTGTACTTGTGTGTGGTATTATACTTGTTTATTCTGGCAGAGTTGGTTGTTGATTGGTAAATCAGCCATGTAAAGTAATGGTTTTGGTTTTAATGTGTTAGGACTAACCACCACTCTAAGAATATTATGACAGAGAGATCAATCAATAAAAACTATTGCAGCTTCTGTATAACTTGTAAATATGATTAAGAATAGGTGAGTAATGTTTTGTGGTTTTATAATGGCTGCTTTGTAGTGGAAGAAGAACTAGCAGAAAGTAAGTACATTCTTTTTATTAAGTGTAAGGCTAACTGGGTAATAGATATTATCTTTTTTTTTACATTATTCTTTTGTTCATTAAAAAGAAGTTAATTAAATGAATCTGTTCTCTAAAGTTAAGAGTGTGTTAGTGCATATATATGTCCCT
>NW_013753202.1:0-1123 GCF_000517525.1 Limulus polyphemus | reverse complement strand
CTCGCTCAATAGAAAGGTACACAAAAGAATGACCGAGTTTCTAAAGCACGTTTTCGAGATAAAATCTCGTTCACATGACATGAAGTTTGCATTATAAGCATACAAGGTCTCGTACACGCCAGCAAGCATTGCGAGACTACAAAATGGCGGCACCCTGTCGCCGAATGTAAACAAACCTCGCGATTGTATAAACGCTTATCTATGGCATGGAACACCAAAATCCGATAAATAATTTTAAAAAATGTGTTTCTCAGGAAGAAAACCGGAGGTTTTCAGGATTTTTTAGAAATATCTGCATTTCCGCATATATCTGGAATACTTTCATCATTAATCCTAGTTTTATTATGCTTTGCAAAGGTGAATAGAGCATTGGGCCAATCTGGTGCATACTATACACCCACATACATATATCTAGAGAGTTAGAGAAATTAATCAATAGGGTGGGATATGTCAGGTAGAAAATGTCACTGCAAGTTAGTTAGAAAAGGAACACTATATAATGTCTGGAATAATGTAATATTAATTATATAATAATATAAGCTGTAACCAGTGGTCTAAACCATGAAATTTTATAAATTACAAATTAAATTTTAAAATGTTAAAAATAAGCTAATTGTCAAGACACTTATTCAATTAAAGACACACACAATACAATTAAATGTTGGATAAAACAATATACATGACAAGAGATTGTTACAAAAACAGATGGAACTGGGTCAACTTTTTGTCACCAGTGTAAAGTTGTTGGTAAGAAAAATATTATGGGTACTATTAGCTCTCTTAACAGATTCACATTTCTACAACTAAAAGTCACAATGACAGTAGAGACCACTAAGACGCAGTAAAAACGAGTCTGGAGTACAGTGATGGTGATGATGAACTTGATAATGAGGGTTGTAGATCTGAGTATAAAGTGAGTGAGTCTGATAAATTAGTATTTCAAACAATTTATTTTTGTGCAAAGTTAGAGCTTCCAAGAGAAACCATAAATATACTACTAGGTTTTCACAACTAAATGGTTTTAAAACTGAAGTGAAAAATTTATAAAATGCAGAAAATCATATTAAACTGTTTATTGTGAAACTCTGAAAATGCCACTTTCACAGTGTCATGATAGATGAGT
>NW_013753201.1:0-978 GCF_000517525.1 Limulus polyphemus | reverse complement strand
CATTGTAAATGTTTAATTGGAAGTTTTTTTTACCATATATATATCGTTGTGAATTTTTAATCAGAAGTTTTTATTTGCCATTTATATATATCGATGTGAATGTTTAATCAGTAGTTTTTATTTACCAAGTATATATCGATATGAATGTTTAATCAGAAGATTTTATTTACCATATATATATATAGTTGTAAATGTTTACTCAAAAGTTTTTAACCAAAAATTTTTTTACCATATATATATATATATATATATCAATGTGTAATTTTAAAACGAAGTTTTTATCTACCATATATATATATATCGATGTAAATGATTAATCAGAAGTTTTTATTTACCATATATATATATGTGTGTGTGTGTGTATCGTTGTAAATGTTTACCCAGAAGTTTTTATTTATATTTATATATATATATATATATCGATGTGAATTTTTAAACAGAAGTTTTAAATATGTATATATGTAACGTTGAGAACGTTTAATCAGAAGTTTTATTTACCATATATATATCGTTGTGAGTTTTAAGTCAGAAAATTTTATTTTCCGTATATATATATATATCGTTATGAATTTGTAATAAGAAGTTTTTATTTGCCATATATATATAACGATGTGAATGTTTAATCAGTAGTTTTTATTTACCATATATTTATCGCTATGAATGTTTACTCATAAGTTTTAGTTTACCATATATATATATATATATCGTTGAAAGTGTTTAATAAGAAGTTTTTATTTACAATATATATATATCGTTGTAAATGTTTAATCATAGGTTTTATTTACCATATATATCTATGTATATCGATGTGAATGTTTAATCAGAAATTTTATTTACCATGTATATGTATATCGTTGAGAATATTTAATAAGAAGTTTTATTTATCATGTATATCTATATCGTTGAGAATGTTTAATCAGAAGTTTTTATTTATCATATATATATCGTTGTGAGTTTTTAATCTGAAGTTTTTATTTA
>NW_013753200.1:0-961 GCF_000517525.1 Limulus polyphemus | reverse complement strand
TATGGTAAATAAAAACTTCTGATTAAAACTTCACAACGATATATATGTGGTAAATAAAAACTTCTGATGAAACATTCTCAACGATATAAAGATAATATATATATACATGCTAAATAAAACTTCTGATTAAACATTCACATCGATATATATATATGGTAAATAAAACTTCTAATTATACATCCACATCGATATATATATATATGGTAAATTAAAACTTCTGATTAAATATTCACATCGATATATATATATATATGGTAAATAAAAACTTCTGAGTGAACATTTACAACGATAGATATATGGTAATTAAATGTTGTGATTAAACATTTAGACCGATATATATATATATATATATCGAACTAAATGTTTAATGACAAGTTTTAATTACCATATGTATATATATCGTTGCGAACTTTTAATCAGAAGTTTTATTTACCATATATATATATCGATGTGAATGTTTAATCAGAAGTTTTATTTACCATGTATATTTATATCGTTGTGAATTTTTAATAAGAAGTTTTTATTTACCATCTATATATATATCGAACTAAATGTTTAATGACAAGTTTTAATTACCATATGTATATATATCGTTGCGAACTTTTAATCAAAAGTTTTATTTACCATATATATATATATCGATGTGAATGTTTAATCAGAAGTTTTTTTTATCATATATATATCGTTGTGAACTTTTAATCAGAAAATTTTATTTACCATATATATATATCGAGGTGAATGTTTAATCAGAAGTTTTTATTTACCATATATATATATATATATATATATATGGTAAATAAAAACTTCTGAACAAACATTTACAACGATATATATATGATAATTAAATCTTGTGATT
This sequence comes from Limulus polyphemus, assembly GCF_000517525.1. Taxonomy (NCBI): domain Eukaryota; kingdom Metazoa; phylum Arthropoda; class Merostomata; order Xiphosura; family Limulidae; genus Limulus; species Limulus polyphemus. The sequence goes on along the minus strand of NW_013753200.1, from coordinate 105 downwards.
AAACATTTAGACCGATATATAGATATATAGATGGTAAATAAAATCTTCTTATTAAAAATTCACAACGATATATAAATATGGTACATAAAAAGCTTCTGATGAAAC
>NW_013753199.1:0-1420 GCF_000517525.1 Limulus polyphemus | reverse complement strand
CAACATTTAACGATACTGTGTACTATCAATAAGAAGACACAGGATTTAAAAATACTGTGTACTATCAATAACAAGACACAAGCCTTAACAATACTATGTAATGTCAATAAGAAGACACAAGATTTATCAATACTGTGTACTGTCGATAAGAAGACACAATATTTAACGATACTGTGTACTATCAATAAGAAGACACAAGATTTAACAATACTGTGTATTATCAATAACAATACACAAGATTTAACAATACTGTGTAATGTCAAAAAGAAGACACAAGATATAACAAAACTGTGTACCATCACTAACAAGCCACAAGATTTAACGATACTGTGTACTATCAATAAGAAGACACAAGATTTAACAATGCTATGTACTATAAATTAGAAGACAAGATTTAACGATACTGTGTACTATCACTAACAAGCCACAAGATTTAACGATACTGTCTACTGTCTATAAAAGACACAAACTGGAACAATACTGTGTACTGTCAATAAGTAGACACAAGATTTAACAATCCTACGCACTATCAATAAGAAGAAAGAAGATTTAACAATACTATGTACTATAAATTAAAAGACAAGATTTAACGATACTGTGTACTATCACTAACAAGCCATAAGATTTAACGATACTGTGTACTGTCTATAAAAAGACACAAGATGGAACAATACTGTGTACTGTCAATAAGAAGACACAATATTTAACGATACTGTGTACTATCAATAACAAGCCACGGGATTTAACATTACTCTGTACTATCAATAACAGGCCACAAGATTTATCAATACTATGTACAGTCGATAAGAAGACACAACATTTAACGATACTGTGTACTATCAATAAGAAGACACAAGATTTAACAATACTGTGTGATATTAATAAGAAGACACATTATTTAACTATACAGTGCACTGTCAATAAGAAGACACAAAATTTAACAATACTATGTACGGCCAATAAGAAAACATAAGATTTAACAATACCGTGTACTAACAATAAGAAGACACAAGATTTAACTATACAGTGTATTGTCAATAAGAAGACACAAGATTTAACAATACTGTGTACTGTCAATAAGAAGACCCGCGATTTAACAATACTGTGTACTATCAATAAGAAGACACAAGATTTAACAATACTGTGTACTAACAATAAAAAGACACAAGATTTGACAATACTTTGTACTATCAATAAGAAGGCAAAAGATTTAACGATACTGTGTACTGTCAATAAGAATCCACAAGATTCAACAATACTGTGTACTATCAATAAGAAGACACAGGATTTAACAATACTGTGTACTACCAATGAAAAGACACAAGATTTAATGATACTGTGTACTATCAATAAGAAGACACAAGATTTAACAATACTATGTACTATAAATTAGAAGACAAGATTTAACGATACTGTGTAC
>NW_013753198.1:0-1521 GCF_000517525.1 Limulus polyphemus | reverse complement strand
AATTTTCTTAAAGAAGTTGTTATATAAAAAAAAAATAATTTTTCTTAATATAATTTAAATGGTGTTTGTCGAACGCATTCTAAAATTGAGCTCATTGCTTTAGTTATTTGAAAATACGAAGTGTAGTCCATTTACACAAATTATTGCCCTACTACTAGGAAGAAATGTCTATTTACTTGGGTGGATGTGTGGGCATAAGCTCTTATAACATTTTCGCATTCAATATAAATGTGTTAATATGTAAAGAAACGTACTATTACAATTACATGCCTGATAGAGTAATTAAAATTGTTAGTTTTATGTAAAGAATTTTTATGAATATTATGCTTGATCGATCACTATTTATAAAGTATTCAATTTCTTTGTTTGATAGTCGCTAAGTTATTAACGATCTTTACACGAATAAATGTTTTTATTCTAGGATTACTATAATATTACTTGCTTCCTCTACCAATCAAGTAAATTAAAATAATATAAATGTAATAATGGTAGAATAAATAACTTATTTAAAATGTATGTATGCTCATAGCTATATGTATTCTTCTGTTTTATTTATTGCAAGAGTATTTATGTATAAATTAATCTCAATATAAATTGTAAAGAAGATGATGATATAAAATGTTAAGTTATCAAATCGGTATAATAGTTGCAATGGTGGAAAGGGAGTGTGTATTACTAGCTGAAAATTTATAAGAAATGCAGAAATTTGCAGGTTTTTTAGAATGTAGTACAAGTAGCTTATTTTTATAAAAATATCTAGTACGAAACAATACAATTAAAAAATCGTAATAACTTGTAACAAATGTATATAATATTTATCTTCAATGTTTTTGTTTTATTAGTCGGATTTAGATGAATTAAAATATTCCTAAACATATTATTTGTTATAGAGATAACTACCTTGTTTTCGAATGATGTATACGAACTATTTCGAGTTTACCGTCACGTGTATTTTCATAATTGTTTAAATATTTGTTTCAAAAAATGTTTATCTTACGTCTTGTACATTATTTACAAATGAAAAACCAAGTTATTTATTGCAAATGTCTGATCGTCAAATATTACAAAAATTAATCAATAAAATTTGCACAAATACAAATTCATCTCGAAATAAACACTATTATACAAAAAATTAATTTAAAAAATTATAAATAAATTAAAAACATCATTAAGATTCAATTATTAAATTTTAATTTCATTCTAACAACAAAATTAGTAAATCCTTAATCAAAGATTTGATTATTTTAATTCAATTATACTATTTTAATATTGTAATAGTACGATGTAAAAATACGCACATTGGTAGGGAAGGCAAATAAAAGAACAGCGGAAAATCAAATTAATGACAATACTTGTTAAAGTGTAATAGGTACTTGATTTTAATCAAAGAACTCTAATGGCGTAATTACTGCACACTACAGTGGAATAACCAGTCTGTATAAAAGGTAAGTTTAAAAAATCACCTCGTATCATCTACAGCACTTCTACTACTTAAAATAAAACCATGTATAAAAGATATCT
>NW_013753197.1:0-1442 GCF_000517525.1 Limulus polyphemus | reverse complement strand
GAACAAGGAGTGGTTACTTATTACTCATGCAAGCACAAAATTCATGGTCATTGGTCATTGTGTATTTGATTAATCAAAATGTAAGAATAAGATGCATTGGATATGAAAGTCCAAGCTTGAAAAATTTTGAATTCTGAAACTGAGTGTTTCAGTTTATGACATATGTTAATGAAGAAAGCAATTTTATAATTTTTTTCTTTTCTCAAATAAATGTTAAGACACAAAACTTACTTATAAATCTTTCTAAATGAATACTTCACCTAACAAAACTAAATTTTAAGTTCTTTTCAGAATATTTCTTCTAAAATACTAATTTCAAATAGGTACATTTATGACTTGATGGATTATTTCCTAATAAAATAATGCTGCCATCAAGCTATGACAAACCCTCAGACATATCTGCTAAGCAGTGATGAACAGGATAAAACCATTGTTCTTTTTAGTTGTGTAATTTTAACTGTTCATAATATATTTTTATTCATATTTCTGCTTTCACTTTTTCAGGACGTCTATCAAACATAACTCAAACACAATGATGAATTTTAAAAATATTTATTTTAAACTTAATTTTTTTGGAAATATTCACAAAATCATCTAAAATAAAAACCAGTTTCATTAGATGAAGTATGTAATTAAAAATAAAACGGTACACGAGAATTTTAGGTTAATCATTTGCTATGTTAAGGGGAGGAATGATTTGTTTTCCAAAAGAAAACAAACGTGGTATCACAGTTCCAGTTTCAAGCCAAACTATGTGTTTCGGAATCCGTGCTCAGTGTTAACATAGGATATATCATACAGACCATCATTGGCACGAATTTCAATGTTAAGTTACTCACCATTCCTTGATGGTCGACATAGTAAAAATACTCTCGAGTATTTGGTATTGGAGATTGTCCTTGTATATATGATATGACCCTAATATTCGTTGTCACGACCATCTTGTTACAATGCAAAAAGAAAGTTGAACAGACACTGCTCATAACTGGCCTTCTAAATATTTTAAACAACATCACTGTTCTTCCCCGTACCACACGGTAGTTTAAAACCTATCTACGTCGTCATACACATAAACAAGAATACATACTAGATTTCTGATTTTTAGATATTAATTGATATGAAAAGCAAAAACAGCCAATTTAACGGATTGTTTGACATAATAAAAATATTTGCCTAAAGCGTGATAATTTTCGAATATAAGTCAAATACGGTTATTGTTTCTTTGTACAAATCTCTGAATAGGCCTCATTTAGAGTATTGTGTTCCATCTTCGGCTTCTTAGTTAAGAAGGACATTGAGTTATTGTAAAGCGTTCCAAGGATAGCTAATAAAATGATTCCTGAGATGGAGGAGGTGTCATATAAGATCAGGTTAATGTCCGTAAAATTATTATTTTCTCTTGAGTGGATGTAAATGAAGTGTTCAACATTATAAAGGGGATT
>NW_013753196.1:0-1535 GCF_000517525.1 Limulus polyphemus | reverse complement strand
AAAATATTTTGCAGAGTAGGCTTTCCGAGAAAAATCCTGAGTAACAGAGGGACCCAGTTTACTTCAGATTTGATGCAGGAAGTGTGCAGACTCATCAGCACTCGGCAACTCTTTACTACCCAGTACAATCCTAAATGTAATGGAATTTGTGAGAGAGTCAATGGAGTTTTAAAAAGCATGCTAAAGAAGATATACCAAGAGAGTCCACATAACTGGGACAGGTGATTGCAAGTCCCGCAAGCAAGTACAGGATTTTCACCCTTAGAGTTACTGTATAGAAGAACAGTACGAGTCAGAAGTAAGAACACATACCTTCAGCACCGTTCTACGTTATTAAATAATCAATGGCCATTAGCCACAGAAGTGTCTTACGGGCCGAAGTTATAAGGTCACAGGTCAAAATAGAAAGTTGTTATAACTGAAGAAACGGCTCTTTGTATCAGCCTTATGGTGGGTGTTGGAGTAGAAACAACATTGATAAGCATTTTACGGCAAATATTCATTCATTAATTTGCTAGGTCGCGTTTTGTGTTCAACTTGGGGCATGATGGTAAGTAAAACAAAATACGCGGCCTAGCTAATGAATGAATATTTGCTGTAAAAGTCTTATCTTGGCCGACAATTTTGAATTCATTCCTTTAAGTCACATGCTCAATTCCTTTTTGGACGCAACTTTTTTCACACCTGAGGTGTTTTTGATTAGTTATAATGACTTTTTATCAATACATACCAACAAACAACAGCAAGTAAGAAAGTGACACTCGACAGTAACACACATTAGCTTTAGGATCGCAACCCTATTATTCGGAACAGACCTATACTTTACAGAACCAACCAGATTCTTCAAAATATAAGGTGGTAGTGTTTCCTCTCATAAACAGTGTTAATAACTTCCTTTATAGTAACGCCATGGAAACTAGATTAATAGTTTTTTGTCATCACCCGCATGCACTCGTAAGAGCTATAACAAGCATCATTATTTACGATAATTGCTTCAGCTGATATCACGTGACGCTAAACGCTCTTTAATTAGGAGAATTTCATAAAATTTAGCAAATTCGTGCTTAAAAGTTGGCAGTGAATAATGAATAATAACCGTCATCCCGTATGATTCTTTGAACACTTGAGCTAGAAACTGCTAATCTCGTTTGCTTGGCCTAACAATACTTATGTATCTGCACGTGCTTTTACCATATAGTTTTACTGCTCTAAATCAGCCGTCTTTAATCTGAATGACAAAAAACTTAAAACTGTAGTTAAAATTTCAGACCGATAGTTCTCGCGACTATTTGCGTAGGCGTGCGCAAAAATGTTCGTCAAAATTGAGCGGTTTTTGTTGAATAACTTTGCACTTGTGGCTGATATTTAGACCAAATTTGACATCTAATTGTAGGTTGTAAAGATATACTAGTGTATCAAATTTGAAAAAATCCATAAATAAAAGTTAAGTTTGTTAGTTTTGTCTATCAAATAAAAAAAAGGAAGCAATTCAATCAAACTGGGAGATTTACGTCTTGTGTATTCGTAATAGATTG
>NW_013753195.1:0-1130 GCF_000517525.1 Limulus polyphemus | reverse complement strand
TGATCAAGATGAATGTAATTCCTGGAACCTCCATTTAGTGACTGATCAAGTTGAATAGAATTCTTGGAACCTTCGTTTAGTGATTGATCAAGTTGAATGGAATTCCTGGAACCTTCGTTAAGTGACTGATCAAGTTAAATAAAATTCCTGCAACCTTCGTTTAGTGACTGATCACATTGAATGGAATTCTTGGAACATTCGTTTAATGACTGATCAAGTTAATTAGAAATCCTGAAATTTCCGTTTAGTGACTGATCAAGTTAAATAGAATTCCTGGAACCTTCGTTTAGTGACTGATCAAGTTGAATAGAATTACTGGAACCTTCATTTAGTGATTTATAAAATTTAGTGGAATCCCCGGAATCTTCGTTTAGTGACTGATCAAAATGAATAGAATTTCTTGAACCTTCATTTAGTGATTGATCTATTTGAATCGAATTCCTGGAACCTTCATTTAGCAGTTGATCAAGTTGAATGGAATTCCTGGAACCTTCGTTCAGTTATTGATCAAGTTGAATACAATTCTTGGATCCTTCATTTAGTGATTGATCAAGTTGAATGGAATTCCTGGAACCTTCGTTTAGTGACTGATCAAGTTAAATAGAATTCCCGGAAACTTCATTTAGTAGTTGATCAAGTTGAATGGAATTCCTGGAACCTTCGATTAGTGACTGAACAAGTTGAATAGAATTCCTGGAACATTCGTTTAGTGATCGATCAAGTTGAATGGAAATCCGGGAACCTTCGTTTAGTGACTGATCAAGTAAAATAGAATTCTTGGAACCTTTGTTTAGTGATTGATCAGGTTGAATATAATTTCTGGAACCTTCGTTTAGTGATTGATCAAGTTGAATGGAATTCTTGGAACGTTCGTTTAGTAATTGATCAAGTTGAATAGAATTCATGGAACCTCCATTTAGTCATTGATCAAGTTGAATAGAATTCCTGGAACCTTCGTTTAGTAACTGAACAAGTTCAATGGAATTCGTGGAACCTCCCTTTAGTGATTGATCAAGTTGAATAGAATTCTTGGAACTTTCGTTTAGTAGTTGATCAAGTTGAATTGAAATCTTGGAACCTTCGTTTGGTGATTGATCAGGTTGAATGGAATTCCTGGAACCTTCGTTTAG
>NW_013753194.1:0-1130 GCF_000517525.1 Limulus polyphemus | reverse complement strand
GATGAGATACAAGTCACAACATCACGTGTGTGTGAACACGAGATACAAGCGAACATCACATGTGTGTGAACACGAGATACAAGCGAACATCATTTATGTGTGAACACAGGATACAAGCGAACATCACTTACGTGTGAAGATGAGATACAAGTCACAACATCACGTGTGTGTGAACATGAGATACAAGCGAACATCACATGTGTGTGAACACGAGATACAAGCGAACATCACTTACGTGTGAACGCAGGATACAAGCGAACATCACTTACGTGTGAACACGAGATACAAGTCACAACGTCACATGTGTGTGAACACAAGATACGAGCGAACATCATCACATGTCCGGCCTAATAAAAATACACTGATTTAAAATAAACGAATATTTTATTACGGAGTACCAGAAAATCAAAGGGGAAAAAAACATATCTATAAAAAGAATATTGTTAGACTATTATAAAATTACATTATTCAATTAAAAATAAAATGCAGAAAATAATTTTTTTCGATAATAGCAATCCAAATTTTATCATAAAATCTCAGTTATGCCATATCTATAACATTTATCATAAAACCTAGTTGCACTATATCCATAAAATTTATCACAAAATCTCGACTGTGCAATATCTATAGCACTTATCATAAAATCTCAATTACGCAATATCTAGAAGATTTATCACAACATTTTAATTCGCAATATCTCGAACATTTATCACAACATTTTAATTCGCAATATCTCGAACATTTATCATAAAATCTCAATTACGCAATATCTAGAAAATTTATCATAAAATTTTAATTCGCAATATCTAGAAAAATTATCATAAAATCTCAATTACGCAATATCTGAACATTTATCATAAAATCTCAATTACGCAATATCTAGAAGATTTATCATAAAATTTTAATTCGCAATATCTCGAACATTTATCATAAAATCTCAATATATCTCGAACATTTATCATAAAATCTCAATTACGCAATATCTAGAAAATTTATCATAAAATCCCAACTGCCCCATATCGTTGAAATTTCTTATGAAATCCCAACCACCCTATATGTATAAAGTTTCAACTGTGCCATTGTTGTGAAAGTACAACAATAATCAGGCATCCATTACAACAATAACCAGG
>NW_013753193.1:0-1129 GCF_000517525.1 Limulus polyphemus | reverse complement strand
TTTCGCGCAAAGCTACACGAGGGCTATCTGCGCTAGCCGTCCCTAATTTAGCAGTGTAAGACTAGAGGGAAGGCAGCTAGTCATCACCACCCACCGCCAACTCTTGGGCTACTATTTTACCAACGAATAGTGGGATTGACCGTCACATTATAACGCCCCCACGGCTGAAAGGGCGAGCATGTTTGGTGTGACGGGGATTCGAACCCGTGACCCTCAGATTGTGAGTCGAGCGCCTTATCTACCTGGCCATGCCGGGCGTTGATGAGTGTAACCAGGTCACCTCAAACTCTAAACTTTCTTAAAACACACATTACAGTATCTCTTTGAAACTTGGTACATAAGGCAATTTACATACGAAAAATGTTTATACCAACTGCCACGTAAACACTGTTTCGACAATACAATGTATGCTTAACTGCACATGCTGTTCTAGGAAGTTCAATACTGTTATTTATTTTAAAAGTTGCACGTTTTCCGTTCTTGTTCTTTAAGCCTGATGATGACTCCTGAAGAATGTCAAAAGCTAGCTCATTAAACAAACTGGATTCAATACGTCAACTTGGTGTAAACCTACTTTTTTATCAACAGCCCTCCTAATTTAATTTGTTTAGCACCTACGTTAAATAAAGACAGCAATCATAAATTAAATTAATCGTGCCTACGAGCGAGCAACGCTCGACCTAACATACAAAATGAATAACACCTATGAACAAGGTGGTAAGGTGACTACAGGAGAATATACACGAACAGAGAAAGTCGTTTTCAGAGAACGTTTCTGTAACTATATACAATAAATTATCAAAGGTACAAGAAATTCCTTGAATATTTATTTTTTTTTCAAATTGGGATATTCTGCAAGTAGTCGGCTCTTAAGTTGGTAATATCGAAATGTCGAGAAACGTTTAGTGTGTGTTCTAATCAACGCAAATGAATATCGAAATGTCGAGAAACGTTTAGTGTGTGTTCTAATCAACGCAAATGAATATCGAAATGTCGAGAAACGTCTAGTGTGTGTTCTAATCAACGCAAATGAATATCGAAATGTCGAGAAACGTCTAGTGTGTGTTCTAATCAACGCAAATGAATATCGAAATGTCGAGAAACGTTTAGTGTGTGTTCTAATCAACGC
>NW_013753192.1:0-1130 GCF_000517525.1 Limulus polyphemus | reverse complement strand
ACTAATTCATAATTACAGAAAGTTTTAAAGATTCTATAATTTTGTATTCAATAAAATTTCACTCTAGAGATGTTAGATAATATGTTTAATTATGATAAGTCATAGCTACTTGTCAGATGAAAAGGAGATAAATTAATTTTATTTGAGAGAAATACGTCTCTCGGTGAGTCAGCGGTAATTTTATGGACTTACAATGCAAAAATTCTGGGCTCGATTCTCAACAATGTGGCTTTGCGGTAAAACAAAATGAGAGGAATTATCCTATTGTAATGAAATTCTAAAACCTTATAAACTATTAAAAAGCAGTAAATATCTGAATCATCTTACCGTGTTGCTAGTTTCTGGATATGCGTAATCAAGAACTCTTCTGCTTGTGTTCTCAACGTTCTGGTTATATTATGAACAAATGGTTAACATTAATGTAGTTGTATGCGTTTGAAAAACACATTGCATTGGAGCTAATTATGAAAACATGTATAAGTCACACCTGCAGAAGTCAACCATTGGGTAACGAAAATCATGTGGCGCAAAACGTCACAAATAGATATGAGAAAAGCCAGTAAGGTGTAGAATACACTAATATATTATATGAAAGTTACAACCTTTACAGAGAAAACAACGACTTGTTTTTCATTTAATTTATCAACGTACGACTTCCACCCAAGATGCTTCATCACCTTGTGGATTTCTCAGTTTTTAAATAGGCCCATACAGCCTTAATAATTTTTATATTAGGACTATCTGCACGTCAAGCCTTGATGTTCCAGTAGTTTCTTTACTATCAAAATATCGTTTCTCCACATCAATGTTCCAAACTATTACTGATCACCCCCACTGTAGATGTTGACTATGATACCATTCTCACCTTGCCCCTTGAACTAACTGTCATTCATTATTACAGAACAACTTGAACTAGGATTATCTGTAAAGAACACACGTCTTCAGCTATGTTTAGTCCACTGTTCTATATTACAGAACAACTTGAACTAGGATTATATGTAAAGAACACACGTCTTCAGCTATGTTTAGTCCATTGTTCATTATTACAGAACAACTTGAACTAGGATTGTCTGTAAAGAACACACGTCTTCAGCTATGTTTAGTCCATTGTTCATTATTACAGAACTAAC
>NW_013753191.1:0-1128 GCF_000517525.1 Limulus polyphemus | reverse complement strand
ACACATATAAACATAAAGAATGCTTTATGTGTATCGTTTAATACAAACACACATATATAAACATAAAGAATGTTTTATGTGTAAAGTTTAATACAAACACACATATAAACATAAAGCCACCATTATAAAGAACAGATATAATATCCAAATAATTCGGTTTTTAATCCTTTGTGTTTTTCATCTTCATTACGTCATTTCCAAACCCCAGGAATCAAAGCAGAAGGAAACAAAAAACATCAATTGGTTAACGTACCGGTCGTCAGAAATCTCGTGGGATAACCGAAAGTGACAGGCACGTTCTCGTTTCTCATTTAATATAAACTCCGATGTTGATTACAGAATAGTTTTTTTTTCTCGTTCCTCAGTAAACCTCAAAAGAAAGCACAGTTTAGATCTTGGTCAGTGTCTTCTCTTAACAATATCCCCGTTCGCCATTCTTTCAAACAATGGGCTTAAACAAAGCATGTTCTTTTATATTGTTAATCTTAATGCATTGTTCCTGTCAGGCTAATATAGTCATTGTATTGATAATAACTGTTTTTGTTAGTTGTTTCTTGTTTTGTCGAGTGTTTCTTTGTTTGTAGTTAAGGTACACAATGGGCTATCTATGCTCTGCCCACCAAGGTATCGAAACCTGGTATCTAGCGTTGTCAGTCCGCAAACATGCCACTGTGCCATTGGGGGGGGGGCTTTGTCTAGTGACTAACGTGATCAACAAATTAAACATATATTCGGTAAAATTAAGCAGAGCAATAGTTTTTCAATATAGTTTTCCAAATGTTTCAGGATATTAATTTATAGTTTTTTAAACGTTTCCCAAATATTAGTTCACTAAAATATAGCTTTCCAAATGTTTCCCAAGTATTAGTTCACTAGATATATAGTTTTCCAAACGTTTCCCAAGTATTAGTTCACTAATTTATAGTTTTCCAAACGTTTCCCAAGTATTAGTTCACTAATATATAGTTTTCCAAACGTTTCCCAAGTATTAGTTCACTAAAATATAGCTTTCCAAACGTTTCCCAAGTATTAGTTCACTAATATATAGCTTTCCAAACGTTTCCCAAGTATTAGTTCACTAAAATATAGCTTTCCAAATGTTTCCCAAGTATTAGTTCACTAGAATAT
>NW_013753190.1:0-1127 GCF_000517525.1 Limulus polyphemus | reverse complement strand
GTATTTTACATCTGTCATCTTCTCTATAACTAATCAGCCATGAAACCTCCCGTATTTTACATCTGTCATCTTCTTTATAATTAATCAGCCGTGAAGACTCCCGTATTTTACATCTGTCATCTTCTCTATAATTAATCAGCCAATGAAACCTCCCGTATTTTACATCTGTCATCTTCTCTATAATTAATCAGCCAATAAAACCTCCGTATTTTTCAGGACGGAAAGATGAAACACATGGCAGAACTCCAGCTCACTGTAGTAGCCGATTCGGAAAGCAAGCAGACGTTAAACAACCAGATCACACAGTGTGACGAGAACTTGGAGAGAACCCATTGTGAACAGTTCCGGCTTCGATGCTACATGTCGTCACTCCAGAACGGAGAATTACCCAATCCAAAGGTAGGATGTCTTTAAAAGAAACTTTCTGATATTCTTATTTGCTGAAACTGATATTCCATTTAGTTCTGATAAAATCGTGTAATAAAACCTGCAAGGAAAACTGTCTTTTATTCAGAATTTTGGGGGATTTCTAATTTAACATAGAGACCTCTACTGTCCAAAAAGAAAAACCCATTGCTGACTCGTACATAGAGACCTCTATTGTCCAAAAAGAAAAACCCATTGCTGACGAGTCTTCTAGGAAGAGTCCAGTGCTATATTTAATAAGTTCTGTAGTGTTCTATACGAATTCTTTTCTGTCTTCCTCATTCGAAACGTTTGTTTGTTTGTATGTATGTGTAATAGAGCTCAGAGCAGCCATAAATAAGTTTTTGATATGTACGTATGTCAAGAACCGTAATTTAAAGTTATTTAATATACGTAAATCCGATATTTACTTAACATACATAAAAAAAGAAAGACTCGCTTTACCACTGTACTAGTGTTTGTTGACAATTATTATCTCGAAGATACATTGAAACAAGTTTTATTGAGAACTGGCGAGACTTGTAGTCCTGTCCGTTCATATCACGAATGTAAGTAAGGTTTAAATATAACATATCGACAAAGTGACTGATGTAAGATCGTAGCTGGAATAATAAACCGTAAAAACTAGAGGACGTGTTAACAAAGTGACTGATGTAAGATCGTAGCTGGTATAATAAACCATAAAAACTAGAGGACGTGTT
>NW_013753189.1:0-1636 GCF_000517525.1 Limulus polyphemus | reverse complement strand
GGGGGTGCTTAACTTTTTTAACGTTACTTCTATACAACGAGGATCATAGGTAAAGATAAGTATATCCGATACAACAAGGATAATAAAGACTAGTGCATCTGATACAACGAGGATAATAAAGATTAGTGTACCCGATACATCAAGAATAATAAAGATTGGTGTATCCGATATATCAAGGATTATAGATAAAGATTAATGTATCCGATACATCAAGGATAATAAAGATTAGTTTATCCGATATATCAAGGATTATAGATAAAGATTAGTGTATCCGATACATCAAGGATAATAAAGATTAGTGTATCCGATACATCAAGGATAATAAAGATTAGTGTATCCGATACATCAAGGATTATAGACAAAGATTAGTGTATCTGATACCATCAAGGATTATAGATAAAGATTAGTGTATCCGATACATCAAGGATTATAGATAAAGATTAGTGTATCCGATATATCAAGGATTATAGATAAAGATTAGTGTACCCGATACATCAAGGATAATAAATATTAGTGTATCCGATATATCAAGGATTATAGATAAAGATTAGTGTATCCAATACATCAAGGATTATAGATAGAAATTAGTGTATCCGATACATCAAGGATTATAGATAAAGATTAGTGTATCCGATACATCAAGGATTATAGATAAAGATTAGTGTATCCGATATATCAAGGATTATAGATATAGATGGATGCATCCGTTACAAGAATAATAATAGATAAATAAATGTAAATTAAACACTAATCATAGCTACAGATTCGTACATTTGATAAAACAAACCTAAAATATTTAATTTCTGTGTCACAAGAACACCAGATAAAAATCTGTTATAACATAGGACTTTGGACCTTATATGTGATATACAATATAACAGGGACTTCAGGAAAATATCTGTAATACAAAAATAAAAAGGACCACAAGTAGGGGCGAGTAATATATATCCCAGATAAAGATATGTAAAACTGACATAATAAGGACCATAGGTCACGATGTATGATATTAATATAATAAGGACCATATGTCATGATGTATGATATTAATATAATAAGGACCATAGGTCACGATGTATAATAAGGACCATATGTCACGATGTATGACATTAATATAATATGGATCATAAGTCACGATGTATGATATTGTTACGACAGCGGAAGTCACGCGACGCTGGGAGCATGCGCGCTGGAGTTTCGAGAAGGATCTTGACTTATCGTGGAACTTCACGAATGTCCCAGCGTTTGCTAGACGCCCTCTTTTTTAGTATATAAGCCGGAGATAGGGTTTGGGTTTGGTTTGAATTTCGCGCAAAGCTACACGAGGGCTAGCTGCGCTAGCCGTCCCTAATTTAGCAGTGTAAGACTAGAGGGAAGGCAGCTAGTCATCACGACCCACCGTCAACTCTTGGGCTACTCTTTTACCAACGAATAGTGTGATTGACCGTCACTTTATAACGCCCCCACGGCTGAAAGGGCGAGCATGTTTGGTGGGACGGGGATTCGCAGATTGCGAGTCAAGTGCCCTAACCACCTGGCCATGCCGGGCTGCCGGAGATAGATTGAAGAGAGATATAATGGAGTCAAGCGAGCAGTAGGGACCGTAAGTAAAGTTGTGTGAATCGCAGTGATTTATAGC
>NW_013753188.1:0-1129 GCF_000517525.1 Limulus polyphemus | reverse complement strand
TCTATCTTTTCAATCTATCTCTTCGATCCCGCTGATTTTTCTCACCAGGCTTATATACCAAAAAAAGAGGGCGTCTAGCAAACACTCGGACGTTCGCGGGATTCCTCGATAATTCATGATCCTTCGAGAAACTCCAGCGCGTATGCTTCCAGCGTCGCGTGACTTCCGCTGTCGTAACAGTATATTAGTCTATGATGATAAGTGAGTTTCGTAGAAGAAAATCACAGAACACTGATTTGTAATAGATGTTTTTATATATTTGATTATCTATCCATAAAGTGTAAATGAAACATAATTCATGTTACATAACAATTCCAAATCCACGTGAGGAAATATCAGTTTTGAAATAGTCGAAGAATAATAACTTGGTTTATAACTAAAGGTTGTTTTAAGATTATGATTGTCAACTCTTTTTAGGTATTGGTCATTTGTGAAAAATGTATTTGATGCTTTGCTAAACTAATAAGTTTAAATAGTATGGTGTAAAAAATTGAATTTTACATGAAAAAGATAATACAAGTTATTGTAACATTGTTTTAAATATCTATGTCAATTTTGAAAATTTACATTTTCTGAGTCTGAAACATGAATGAACAAATGTAACATGTGATTGATAGCTTGTTAATATTTAAGTAAAGATTAGGGTATCTGTTGTCTTTTGAACGAGTTTATCAACACCACCTGGAAACAATTAACTCTGTTACCATTCGAGTACATACAAATATAGTTCGATGTATTATATAAATCTTGCACATTTCACATGTTTATGTAAATGTCATAAATTAAAATTGAATAGATCTTTCATTTAGAAAAATATTCTAAGCCTACTGACACAGTCTGAACAGAAAGTATATAATAATTGTACGCTAACTGAAATATCCCATCACATATCGAGAAACAAAATATCGTGAATACACATTTAGTGTTTTGTATCATTATGTAAGCCAAAGAACTATGCTCACCGACTGTGTTCAGTTACATACAAAAACTCTAGTTAAAGTATGGTGAACATTAAATGTATTTAGAAAATAAATGATTATTTAGAGTTTGAACCGTTTATTTTCAATCTATATAAATATAATAGTACTGTCTGTTGTATGTCCATGTAACTACTTCGCAGGGTATGGAT
>NW_013753187.1:0-1843 GCF_000517525.1 Limulus polyphemus | reverse complement strand
ATTGGTTCTTATAATTTCTGTAATTCATCATTGGTTCTTATCACCAATGATGAATTACAGAAAAAGATAAGAACCAATGATGGATTAGAGAAAGATAAGAACCAATGATGGATTAGAGAAAGATAAGAAAGAAAGATAAGAACCAATGATGATTAGAGTGATGGATTAGAGAAAGATAAGAACCAATGATGGATTAGAGAAAGATAAGAACCAATAATGGATTATAAAAAGATTTGGTTCTTATCTTTCTCTAATCTATCATTGGTTCTTATCTTTCTTAAGAACCAATGATGGATTAGAGAAAGATAAGAACCAATGATGGATTAGAGAAAGATAAGAACCAATGATGGATTAGAGAAAGATAAGAACCAAGATGAATTACAGAAAAATAAGAACCAATGATGGATTAGAGAAAGATAAGAACCAATGATGGATTAGGGAAAGATAAGAACCAATGATGAATTACAGAAAGATAAGAACCAATGATAGGTTAGTGATGGATTAGAGAAAGATAAGAACCAATGATGGATTAGAGAAAGATAAGAACCAATAATGGATTATAAAAAGATTTGGTTCTTATCTTTCTCTAATCCATCATTGGTTCTTATCTTTGATGAATTAAGGATAAGAACCAATCTTTCTGTAATTCATCATTGGTTCTTATCTGATGGATTAGAGAAATTGGTTCTTATCTTTCTCTAATCCATCATTGGTTCTTATCTTTCTCTAATCCATCATTGGTTCTTATCTTTCTCTAATCCATCATTGGTTCTTATCTTTCTCTAATTTCTCTTTTTCTTTTCTTGTTGTTTTTTTTTTGTTTACAAAAAATAATTTTGTGGCTCATTTTCTTTGTAATATCTTAATACTCCACAATGATATTAAAGCTATTCTATAGCTTTATCAAAGGTCACATGTATAACATTAACAAACTGTTGACCAACTGGTTGACGTACTGGGAAGATATAGGGGTCACTACGGGGTGGGAGGCTCTCCTATTTTACCCCAAGAGAACACACCAGGTTTGGTGGTAGTCGGTCCAGCGGTTCGCCAGTTATAGCGGACACACACACACAGGCTTTTGTCAAATAATGGCTTAGATATCACATAAATAAATATACATTTAAATGTAGGCCTTTGAAATGATTAAATCTTCTTGTTTCTTTTAAATAACTGCCTCATATAGATAACACTAGATCAATTAAAGCAAACCTCAGAAATAATAAGAAAAAAATCCACGTTTTCTTCAACAAGCCTATTTAATAGCAAGGAAGGCTTAGAGAAACTCTAAGATAATATCACGTTGGTTCACCTCTGCATTAAGTAAAGGGGGAATTACTACGCCCTCCTCCATTAAACCTTGTTTATTAACTATCATCTTACCTTATCAACTGTTGTTGTACTTCCTCTAAGAACAGGGGAGAATGCCCTATGATCGGATTGGCGGACAATCTCGCCTCATAGATTCTGGTGGACATAACTCTATCACATTGTACTGCGTCAGCGATTTGGTTGATGGGTGTTATATGAGAGAGCAATGGACTGTCGATCAGGGATTCTCTGTGTTGTGTTCCACAGAGGGAACACCATCATCAGTTTCTGTTGTTGTTTTTACTGAACAACACCCGCTAATAGCTAAGTAGTAGTCAAACTTAACATAAGTTTCTGTTGTTGTTTTTACTGAATAACACCCGTTAATAGCTAAGTAGTAGTCAAACTTAACATAAGTTTCTGTTGTTGTTTTTACTGAATAACACCCGTTAATAACTAAGTAGTAGTCAAACTTAACATAAGTTTCTGTTGTTGTTTTTACTGAACAATACCCGTTAATAACTAAGTAGTA
>NW_013753186.1:0-1129 GCF_000517525.1 Limulus polyphemus | reverse complement strand
AAACACTACACTGCCGCATACCGTACATTCCAAATATCAGCGACAAAATAACTAAAATTTGGAAAAACTCATAACCAAACATAACATTCCAGTAAACACTAAATTTATTCAAAAACAAGGTACAAATTTAAATATATACTATGTAAAAACTATTCTGACAATCATAATACCAATGTCATATATAAAATACAAAGCAACAACTGCCATGATTTCTATATTGGAAAAAACAAGCCGAAAAATAAAAACGAGATTCAATGAACACAAAAAATCACCCTCCCATGTTTTTCAACACTGTATCTCAAATAACCACAGTATAACCATATAAAACACTAACATAGTAAGTAAAGAAACGAAAGTAAACAAACGAAAAATTAAAGAAGCTTTTCTAATACAAGAACTTAAACCCACATTAAACCAGCACCAAGGAACAGTTTTATATCTGTACTAATTATTCCTTAATGTTAACTACCATATAATAGATTAAGTATTTACAACACCCCCTATAATCTTACACTTATCATTACTGTCGTCTCAACAACACGTGATCAGTAACGGTGTTTCAGAACACGATTGTCAGCTGCTGTGGAAGCTTTATTCCCATCCTTTACCTTCTGTCGTTTCACACACCCAGTATCTGCACCCATAGCCTTACAGTAGACTGGTTAAATTTATTTCTTCTAGCAATCAGCCTTGTCGAAAGCCCCTATTTACTCAAAGGCACAATGACTGATTTTTCAGTGGAGTTAACACGCAACCCTTGGCCATGGTAGCATCACACGCATGCTGTAGGAGATAGATTTCTAAACACTCTAAGTTAGATCCTCTATTTATAGCCAAAAAAACGCTTGATGCAATATCCAGACAGCCTATAAACACAACATAACATGATGTTTTGGGACAATATTGGATCTATTGGTCTATACTGACTGTCCCATCTTCTAAACTAAACTGAAACTATTAATAAATAAACTGTAAAATATTCTTAAAGCCAACCCTTAACATTCATATACTTATCAAACTTTCTCTTAAGACTGAATACAATACTCCAAATGTGGCTTAACCAGTGACCTATACAATGAAATTATAACCTCTTTAGACTTGTATTCAATATTTCTGTAGATACAACCTA
>NW_013753185.1:0-1130 GCF_000517525.1 Limulus polyphemus | reverse complement strand
GTCTGCAGTAAAACGATAAAAAGCAAACAGAAGAGACCATAAACATGACCTTCAAAGTAATGCCTTGAGCAGAAGGCGAATTTACATGCTTGTATAATGGTCTGTGAATGTTGAATTACTATTACAAACGCAATATCGTTTGAGTGTTTGTTGTGTTGTTGTTTTTTCAGATTTCGAGCAACCTACACGACACCTGTTTGTGTCTTAACCGTCTATAATTTTGAACTGACAGACTACAGGGTAGATAGTTAGTGAACACCACCCACCGCCAACTTTTGTGCTGCTCTAATTTGACCAAATAGTACATTTTGACTGTTACTCTTATAACGCACTCATAACTTTAAAGTTGGAAGCGCGATTTTTTTTTGTACTAACAGGACACGAATCCTAGAATCCACAATCCAGAAAACCACATTTAGCCACGAACAAGACACGAATCCTAGAATCCACAATCCAGAAAACCACATTTAGCCACGAACATCAATTGCCTTATGACATTTGACGTGTAATGTTTCTTGAATAATATATGTTATTTAATTACTTACCTTTAACCTTATATCACATAAATCAAAGAGACCCCTTGAGTTGTGTTATTTGTTTTAAGTGTTGGTTTTGTTGTTCGTATTATGCAGTATTCAGTAAATAATTATATTAATATTCAAACACAGCTACTCAGGTATTGTAGAATTTGTAACGATGAACAGTTTCTAATTTCCAACATTAATATATTTGTGAATAAATTGATTTTTCGTGGATTTACTAACTATAATTAAATATTTTAAATTATTTTCTACTAAGTATACAAAGTATGTTCGCAAATTTTGAAATAGTAGTCTAAACGAACTCATAATAAACACAATAAGTAATAATTTCTAATTTTTGTAGGGGAAATTATTTGAATTACTTATTTGGACTGTATCTTGTATAGGTGTATTAATGTAGATGTATCACTTTCTCTATATAAGACCATTTAGAACATTTGAAGATCTTGACAGTAGCATGGATGGGAGCTATACTAACAATTTAGGTTGGGCTTAGTATAGTAATACCTTAACATCGTGGTATTTATGTCCAAACATCACTAAGGGGGCTGGAATACCAACTTCAAAAATGGTTTTACTGCTCCCCCC
>NW_013753184.1:0-1632 GCF_000517525.1 Limulus polyphemus | reverse complement strand
AAGGCAGTTACTCATCACCACCCACCGCCAACTCTTGGGCTACTCTTTTATCAACGAATAGTTGGATTGACCGTCACTTTACAACGCCCCCACAGCTGAAAGGGCGATGGGGTGTGACGGGGATGCGAACCCGCGACCCGCAGATTGGTAGTCGAGCTCCCTAACCACCTGACCATGCCGGGCTGTGTGTAAGAGAGAAAACAATAACGCTTATTTCACCTTGTATCTTTCTTACAGTTCATAACTGGAAATAGAGATCGTTAATATGGTTAATTAATGGAGATGAGCCAATCAGATTTGGTTATATACTACTAAGGAGCAAATTCTTAAATAATTTTATTATTATTTTCCTGAATAATTATTCATCTTAGGCAATGTAAAAAAATCAGTAAGAAGATTGGTGTCGGGTCTATATTAGATACGTTGATTTTTTTAGCCATACTACTCACTTAGTTAACCGAGATTCTCTCTCGTGAGGGTAATCTTTCAGTGCTCGGATTGTAACACCTTTAAAAGTGAAAGAGATGTACACTATACTAAATACCCTCATATAAATATAACGCGAATTCAATTACCTCGTTCATCAGCTACTAATAATATCAGAATTAAGATTTGAAAATAAATTTGCATAAAGCTAACACAAAGAAAATCTAAAACCTAACGTTATCCTGGTGGTTGAAAAATATAATATTTGGCACAAGAAGAATCACTGCAAATGTACACAAGTGTCTCCATTGAGGCTAAGTCAGTCAATGAAGTCTCACTCTCGAAACGTTCCCCCAAGTGTATGATTTTACCAGTAAGGTGGACCAAATGATATATATATATTTTAACAATGAGAAAATATTTCCCCCTCTCTCAATCAATATTTGATCCCACATGCTAAAACAATTTATTTTGTAATTTGAGTTTTAAAAGATATAGAAATAAAAAAAATTATATAATAAATATAAATTTTAAACTTAAATCAATATTCTTCCCTTTGCTTCAGTTTGTTGGTATTTTTGTTAACAAACATAATAAGCAGTTCTTAGTCACTGATCATTACTTACACTAGTAGTACAACTGTTCAGAACCATTCAAGCAGCTGTTAATCACTGCTGACCATTACCAACACTAGTAATAACCTGTTCAGAACCATACAAACAACTGTCAATCACTGCTGACCATTACCAACATTTATTGTACAACGGTTCAGAACCATTCAAGCAGCTGTTAATCACTGCTGACCATTACCAATGCTGGTAGGGAAACGGTTCAGAACCATACAAACAACTGTTAATCACTGCTGATAATTACCAACACTTGTTGTACAACGGTTCAGAACCCATAAAAACAACTGTCAATCACTGCTGACCATTACCAACACTTGTTGTACAACGGTTCAGAACCCATAAAAACAACTGTCAATCAGTGCTGACCATTACCAACACTCGTTGTACAACGGTTCAGAACCATTCAAGCAGCTGTTAATCACTGCTGACCATTACCAACACTAGTAATAAACTGTTCAGAACCATACAAACGACTGTCAATCAGTGCTGACCATTACCAACACTCGTTGTACAACGGTTCAGAACCATTCAAGCAGCTGTTAATCACTGCTGACCATTACCAACACTAGTAATAAAC
>NW_013753183.1:0-1945 GCF_000517525.1 Limulus polyphemus | reverse complement strand
ACAAAATATACCTCCAAACACCAATCCTGGATCTTGAATATAAAGTCTTCAGATATGTTGGTAACAGTGATCGTTTTACATCACGCCAAATGTGTAAGCTACAGTTTGACTCTATATCTTATATATATATGTTTATTTATATTTGTATCCAAATAGGCAAACTTTTCATTACACCAACTCTGACTTACAGCGTCCTAGTGATTCTTGGATGGATCACGTTCCCTAATTTTGAGTAATTCGTGACTATTGGGTCAGATAGTTAGCCTACAAAACCTTCACTCTTCACTCACGAAAGAAACATTTGTAAAATTTAAACATTTATTTGAACGACTTACAAGGACAAATTAGCTAACTCAACTAATCTCCACCAGGTGTGTAACAAAAAGCTGTATTAATAAAGGAGGTTTGAAAGTAAACAAACGATAGCTCTACCACTGTTTGCACTTTCTTTTCATTTTTCTGCATTCTTTGGTCTCAATACAAATAACTGTCAAGGCTAAAATAGAACGTATATAGTAAAGCAGGATATGATGCATCTAGTCTATAGCGTCATTTTAT
The DNA here is from genome assembly GCF_000517525.1 of Limulus polyphemus. Taxonomy (NCBI): domain Eukaryota; kingdom Metazoa; phylum Arthropoda; class Merostomata; order Xiphosura; family Limulidae; genus Limulus; species Limulus polyphemus. The sequence goes on along the minus strand of NW_013753183.1, from coordinate 1,387 downwards.
AAAAAAAATAAATAAATGGAAAACATGCATTGACTCGTGAATAAACAGAATTTTATATAATAAGATATTAAATTATTATAATACTGATTCTAATAATACATTGGGTCCAATGAACCGATGGCTTATGATTTTGTCTGAATGTCCGTTTGATTTTAAGCCTATTACAGAATTTATTGTATTAACGAACATATCTTCCGATTAGAATGCTCCGAACCACTTTAACTAAAAAGTGATTTAACCACACCAAACGCTGAAAGAAGATAAACTAAGTTCAAAACTCCAAAATGTTGCAATTTTTGAAAGACGATTGCAGCAACAACAAAAAACGACTATATTGTAGCAACTGATAATTTAGGCTTCAACATTATTCTCATGTTTCTTCACGGTTATTTAACTTCTGTATGAATTACCTATATGATATTCTATTAACTATTTCGTAAATAAAGATAACTTTGATATCCAAGTTTATTTACATTAACTGATTTTAATTCTTCTTTAATTCTCTTTAAATTATGATTTTTATTTGATTAAAACACCTACAATGATCGACTATATTAACAGCCCATCTAATAATGGAGTTGGGCAAAGTTTCGTTGCGATACTAACATGGACTCGAAGTTGCGTACAGTGAAAAAGGAATAAAATATACTCTAAATCGGTTTTAACGCGTTAGTGATGGATTATGGTGTGGAGTTGCTCCAATGATGTTGACAGACAGATAGGGAAGCGATGTTTAGTTGGATTGAAATTGTTCCCGACAAGATGGACGTGGATTTTCGTATTATTGTCTTGAAAAAGTCTTTAGATGAGAGTGTAAATAAAGCATTGTGGGGTGGACGTGCCCGGCAATGAAGTTCTGGAACATTCTGAATGGTATTTATCTTTTCAAATGAAGCAAAATATCCAACCCCTACCTGAGGTCGTTCCCTACATCATGACTGTACGTCCAGTGTACCCCGAAAAAGGTTTTGGTTTGTTTTGAATTTCGCGCAAAGCTACATGAGGGCTATCTGCGCTAGCCGTTCTTAACTTAGCAGTGTAAGACTAGAGGGAAGATAGCTAGTCATCACCACCCACCGCCAACTCTTGGGCTACTCTTTTACCAACGAATAGTGGGATTGACCGTCACGTTATAACGCCCCCACGGCTGAAAGGGCGAGCATGTTTGGTGTAACGGGAATTCGAACCCACGACCCGCAGCGTGCGAGTTAAGCGCCCTAACCACCTGGCCAACTACGAAGAAGGAACAGTACAGATTGGGCTAAGTAGCTTATTCGATATTTTCGCCTGGCTTTTATTACAGAAACTAGTGAAACAAAACTGATCAGAAATGTTAAAGGTGGAGAAAATTTGATCTTCTAAGAATATCAGAACAAAACGTCGAACC
>NW_013753182.1:0-1130 GCF_000517525.1 Limulus polyphemus | reverse complement strand
CTGCTCAAGATCCCCTCCCAACTCTTTAGTACAATCTACAGAAGCCAAATCATGTCTCATTCCATTACAATTGGCATTCCTGAAATTTGGAATCAGGGTTCTATTCTTCCTCAAATCCATATGTAGTAAAATCCCAACCTTATAGTGAAATGGCCGCTTGTACTTAAATGCTCACCAACCACAATTCTATCATATTCACATCAGATGCTAATATTAAATGTAATATAGCTTCCTCTCTTGTAGGTTCCATTACCAGTTGGTGTATAAAAGTATCCTGATCAATTTCCCAAAACCTATCTCTCTTACTGTCAGACTTGAAATTTTCCCAATCAGTACCCCTGAAATAAAAATCTCTCATAATAACAACATCTTTTTCAGTTATCATTCTGATCGCATTATACAGTTTCTCATTAACCTTTACATTCTGAGTTGGTGGTCTATAACAAATCCCATTTAAAAGACTTTATATCCTTTATATCCACTAACACTAACCCAAACTGACTCAAGTGCTATTTTCTTTAATATGCTCTAACTCAACAGGATGCAATTCACTCATCACATATAAAGCTACTCCTCCATCTTTTTCAATACTTTATCTCTATTAAATAATCTGTAGCCTGGTATTTCAAAAAAATTCTCTCATCAAAATTCTTTAAATCCAACCAAGTCTCAGTGATACCCATAATATCAAAATCCTCAGTTTCCACAACTGCTTTGAACTAATCAGTTTTATTTCTAATACTCTTAGCATTACAATAGTAACAATTAAGCACAGATTTTAAATTATGTTAATTTTTCCTGTCAATTACATTTCCTATTTTATTAATATCATAGCCCTCACCTCTGTCTAGTCCTACCACAACAGCCGAGCTAATAGTTAATAGCTAACATACTAGCCCCTGCCTTGTTTAAGTGTAAGCCATCCATTCCAAAAAGATTAACTTTCTCATTAAAATTATTCCACAAATCCAACTAGCCTACTTGCTCATCCCAACATATTGATCTAAGCCTGGCATTCAATCCTCGTGACATACTTAGCATCTTATCCCCAAAATTTATTCTTGGCAATATCCCTGACAAAATCAAGCTATGGCCCTTTCCTTAAATGCCCTTATCAATAAGCTCCTCAG
>NW_013753181.1:0-1130 GCF_000517525.1 Limulus polyphemus | reverse complement strand
GTTACCTCTTTCTTGTCTCATTGATCTTTTTGGATTCTGAGACTCTTTTCAAGGGTATCGTTTTAGTTCATTATCATCTGTTTATTTAAAAATAGTATTTTAATGTCATTCAAACATGTGATGCATTAACGTAAAAAGCTGACTTACAGACTGAAGTACCGCTTTTAAATGTGTAGGTTTTATTAGCTCATAAATTTCTTTAAAGAGCTCTTTGTCAGGTGAGATTATAAAATTAATTAAAACGATAAAAAAAAATTACTCGGGTTAGAAAGTTACAAGACTGTACAATGAAAAAGGCGTAATCCGAAACGTCGTGCAGAATATAAACATTTATCTGAATTTGAAAACTGTACGTATATTGTTGCTAATGCGCATCAAACAATACCGAACAGCTCTAATTATGGATTTATTCCATCCACTTGCAATATTTTAAAAAACAATTTTGGTACACATAATAATATTGCTAATGAATACAACTGATGTATATACAATGAACAGATATACAATTTCAGACAATATAAAAGTAACACAATTTCCTGTCATAGTCCTTTCAACTTTATTGGTTGAATCTAGATGACAGTAGAATCGTTTGCGCCCCCAAAACATAGATAGCCCATTGTGTAGCATTTTGTTTAACTTGAAACAACAACAAAAAACTGTTTGCTAATACAATTAGAGGGTCCCATATGGAGCTAATTGTCACTCGTAATGTGAGCTAATTGTTACTCGTAATGTGAGCTAATTGTCACTCGTCTTGTGAGCTAATTGTCACTCGTGATGTGAGCTAATTGTCACTCGTAATTTGAGCTAATTGTCACTCGTCCTGTTTGTTGATTCCCATTTCTGGACCTTTTGTTTCTTATGTTTATTTGGAGGACATATTTTATTCCCCCTCTTGGTGTGATTAGGTTATCTATCAAGAACTTTGGTCCTTTCTAATTTTTGTCTTGGATACTCGGCTAAGGGTGAATGGGTGTGAAGTCTAACTTTTTATGGCCTTTTTATCACTTAGACGTTTTCTTTCTCACATTTACACTTACTCCAGATATGACACGTTTCTACTCAGAGACAGTAGATGATTTTTTGACTTTTTTAAAATCTGGTTACGTGTTCTGTTCCTTTTTTTTTTT
>NW_013753180.1:0-1279 GCF_000517525.1 Limulus polyphemus | reverse complement strand
TTTTTATGTGTCGGTCTTCTGTAAATCACCAGCACGAGCCTTGACTGAACGACCATTTGCAGCATCAGATAGACGTTTTCGACGTGAAGAAGGATCCTGCCGTGACTACTTTGGCATACTTCCACTGTCGAGATTGAGGGACAGCCACACGAGAAGTTAAATCTTCATGTACCGATGAAGCTTTCCCACGCAGAACATCTGAGTACGCCAACTGCGGGAAATCTGCTTCATATGTCGGCGGTTGACTATGAGATCTTTCACGGCAACCACGGGAAACTCGATCGCGACGTCTCACTGGAGTCGAAGAAAGGACAACCCCCTGGTCTTTAGATGGAACATCTACAGACGAGTCCTTTCCAGGAACAACGGCTTCTGGCTCCACGTGGTCAGGTATGGTAGAAGCAGGACGGATACTTGTGACCCCAGGGTCCTCTGTACCCGCCTGCGACCGCCTGACAACCTCCGGACAAAACCTTGCTACATGTCCCTGCTTCCGGCACCGAAAACACACCAACTGAGGACAGTTGGAATACAAATGTTCCTCGCTTAAACAAAGATTACAAACACGACGCTGGTGATCATGTTTAGTTTTAATAAACACTCCCTTCCCGAGGGGATCAACGACCTTAATTACATAAGGCAAGGAAGGACAGGTTGCTGCAAAAGACACACGTACATGCCGTATTCCTAAATATATCCCCGATTCTCGCTTCCACACCATGGGGCCTTTAACTTTACATTCAAAATCGTTCAATTTAGCCAGTAAAACATCGTCAGAAATGTATTCTGGCACCCCCATAAAAGAAACAGTAACAACTTTGTTCGCTACCCCAGATACACACAAATTCTTACCATTAATAGTAAGTCCGTGGTCAACAGCAATATCCACGTCGCTCTCAATGATAAAAGTAACTTCATAACCTCCTGGGCGAGGTACAACAGACGAAATGGAAGCCTCGCCATATTGTTTCGAAACAGCATGCAAGACGTCGCCATGACTTACAGCTGAAACTTCGACGAAAACAGTACGGTGCATAATCTCAACGTTCTTTCCCATCTTCACATTACCAATATTGGCCACCTCAACATTCACTGACATTCTCAAAAATCAAAAACCGCAAAAAAAAACTTTGAAAAAAAAGTCTCACTGGCAAAAGTGGCGGAGCACAAAAAGACACGTCTGCTCTCTACCACGACAACCGGCGCTTTCAACGTGGTATGAACGATGACACGATTTAATTAATTAATTGTCAAGGGTTTTCAACATCCCTCTATAAAA
>NW_013753179.1:0-1130 GCF_000517525.1 Limulus polyphemus | reverse complement strand
AGCATCATATGTTCCATTGTTCCTTTCGTTCCAACTCAAATGTCCTGGACCGTGATAATGCCAAAGCCTATTGGCATGCACCACCTTTCGCTTACCGTGCCGACCATACTTTATTCAGAGTGTCACGTCTGAGAGATGATCCACTATGTCATATGGGCCTTCCCATGGAGAAGACAACTTAGGAGACTTCCCTTTGGTTTTCCTGCGATTACACATCCACACCTTGTCTCCTGGTACAAAGCTGACTTCGGTAGATCTCTTATCATAATATAACGTCATGGAATTAGCAGACATTTTCAAGTTTGAATACACTTGATGGTGGATATCATCCATCCTTTCAGATAACACTTTCACGAACTCTGACACATTTTCAGGCAACTCTTTGTAAGGTGGGCATCCTATTATAAGGTCCACTGGCAACCAAAGTTCCCGACCAAACATCAGCTTTGCTGGAGTGTATCCAGTGGCTTCATGCTCTGCTGTTCTATAGGCCACAGTGGAGGGAGTAAGACATCCCAGTCATCTTGGCATCTATTACAAAACTTTGCCAATTCCTGTTTCAGTATCCAATTGTACTTTTCTACCATCCCATCAGACTGTGGGTGAAGTGGCATTGTCCTGGTCTTTCGTATGCCATACAACTTGGAACACAGCTGATTCGAAGTTACAGCCTTGATCTGAATGCAGTTCCTATGGCATACCAAACCTGAAGAAGAATTCACTAATAGCCAAAGCTACAGTTGTAGCTTCCTGATTTGGTATTGCATATGCCTCAGGCCACTTGGTGAAATAATCCATCACCACACAAATGTACCTGTTTCCAGCACGAGTTTGGGGCAAAGGACCAGCAATGTTAATGACTACTCTTTCCATTAGTGTGCCAACTTGATATAACTTCATTGGAGAACATCCCTTATGATGTACTGCAGGTCCTGCACCATTATTCCACATCTTGCCTCATACCAATCCATTAAAATCTCTGTCGTAGGTGACTCAATGTCTTCTTAACTCCGAGATGCCCTCCTGTTAAAATATCATGGGATTGATGCAGCACAACTTCCCATAACTTTCTTGGTATAACTGTTTGCAGGTCGTCACTTCCCATCTGCAGTTTCCCATCGCCAGACAAG
>NW_013753178.1:0-1130 GCF_000517525.1 Limulus polyphemus | reverse complement strand
TAAATAACATTATAATATTCGTTAGTATGGCCTTTCCTTTCCAACACAACACCCTAAATAACATTACAAGATTTGTTAGTATGGCCTTCCTTTCCAACACAACACCCTAAATAACATTACAAGATTTGTTAGTATGGCCTTCCCTTTCCAACACAACACCCTAAATAACATTATAAGATTTGTTAGTATGGCCTTAACCCTCCAACATAATACTCTGAATGGATATTACTTAAGTTTGTTAGTATGGCCTTAACCCGCCAACATATTGTCTATCTTGAATGACATTAGTGAACTTTATTAGTGATTAGCCCTGAATGAAGATGTTATTGTCACATTGTTGCCTGGACAACTTCACCTTCCTGTAATCCATGTTTTATATACACACGCGCACATATATATCTTCATGATTTCATAATTTTCTTTCTCTCAGTTCTCATTTTAGTAACAGAAACGACTGATTTATTAAACGTACTCGTATGAGTATAATACAGTCCAAGTCTCTTAGGGGCGTAGTTTTATTACAGGGACAATAAAACAAGATGCATTGGCTTTCACCCAACACTTGGCTAACAGAGACAGATGGAGAAGTAACACACTCGGGTTCCGCCCTCTGAGTCTCAATAAGCCTCAACGACAGCTACTTTTGAAATACAAACAGTTATATGTTTATATCTTGGAGTACAAGCAGTAAAGGATATTAATAATGTCAAAAACTAGAGCTGATGTCTAGTAATCGAAGTGGTAACGACAGATTAATAGTTTCAGAAGCTAGAGCTCATGTCTTGTAATAGTAGTAGTAACTATATATTAATAGTTTCAGAAGCTAGACGCTGATGTCTGGGAATAGAAGTAGTAACGACATATTCAAAGTTTCAGAAGCTAGACGCTGATGTCTGGGAATAGAAGTAGTAACTCTAAATTAATAGTGTTGCGTCATCGAGATCACGTGACTGGTGTGGCGCCACCTATTTTCTAGAACTATCCTGTACCTTGGCGAATGCTCTAGTATTTACTAGATATAGGGTAGTCTGGTATATAAAAGAGGGTGACAACGTAACGGGATAAGAAGTAATGTGTGTGTAGGTAATGAGTAATTGAACTGCAGTCAGAGTGAAACGTATTGTTGAAGT
>NW_013753177.1:0-1129 GCF_000517525.1 Limulus polyphemus | reverse complement strand
CACAACTTCCCGTAACTTTCTCAGTATAACCGTTTGCCAGGTCGTCACTTTCCCATCTCCGGAAAAGAATACCATCTTCAAGCTTCAACTGGTCCCATTGTGCTCAATAATTCTTCGTCACAGGACTTAAACTACACACCTTCTCCCAAGCAGGGTGCAAAACACTTGCTTTTAGAAAATCAATTATTGGTTTCAAATCTTGGTCTTTCTCCTGCTCTGCTTTAATATCTATACCTGGTTCCACTTCACCATCATAAACTCCTTCAGTCACTTTGACTTCAGATTGATGACACCTGGTTAGTTCAACTTCTCTTTTAACAGTTACCGGAATTTAGTGTTTGTTGTTCCCAAACGTCATTTTATCAAAATTAATTACAAACTTCCTCGGTAGTAAGTAGTTCAACCCTAGTATGCATGGATCTTCAAGGTCAGCCAAGTATACTTTGTGTCTGTCCTTCATGCCCATGAGCTCAATAGTTACCACACTGGTCCCCACAATCTTGCATACTGTCCTGTCACACCACATAGCTTCTGTACAGCTTCTGGTACTCCTTTGTGATCCAGCACCTTGATACTCACAAGGGTTTGCTGAGATGCAGAATCCATGACAAAGTTGCACCTTTGGCCATCTAACTTCCCTGTCACATAGACACTATGCGTGCTTGCCATTTTACACTTAGCTGTTGGGACTTTCACAATGAGGGTTGGTGGGCATCCCTCAGCATCAACCACTACTATTTTCCCGAAGCTGACTTATTGGTGTTATTCTTCTTACACTGGCTCCTCATATGTCCTTGCTCTCCACAGTTCCAACAACCTCTCTGGGTAGCAGCCTTTCCTGCTGTGGCATCTCCCCTGTGTTGAAGTTTCCAGCATTGAGCTCTCTTGTGCCCAGGTTTATTACAGTGCCAGCAAAGACCCTCAAACTTCTCTAAAAGCTGCCCTTTTCTGGCCTTGAATCCTGATGACTGTACCAACTTTGGTACCTCTGTGCTGGACTTAACGTAGGATTCAAATCAAGAGCTCTGGCCATTGCATCCTGCATAGTAGGGGTGTGTGCTTGTTTTACATGTATCTTCAGTTGTGGACTGCCCAAGGAGTCTACAAACTGATCCCTTAGCAACAACTT
>NW_013753176.1:0-1128 GCF_000517525.1 Limulus polyphemus | reverse complement strand
GTTTGTTTGTTTTGAATTTCACGCAAAGCTACATGAGGGCTATCTGCGCTAGCCGTCCCTAATTTAGCAGTGTAAGACTAGAGGGAAGGCAGCTAGTCATCACCACCCACCGTCAACTCTTGGGCTACTCTTTTATCAATGAATAGTGGGATTGACCGTCACATTATAACGCCCCCACAGCTGAAAAGGCGAGCATGTTTGGTGTGACGGGGATTCGAACCCGCGACCCTCAGATTGCGAGTCGAGCGCCCTTACCACCTGGCCATGCCGGGCCCAGGATAGTTCGTTCTATAATGTTGTGAACCTGACAACAGAAACTGAATTTCAAAGAGAGATTGAATCAGTGTCAGAAAGAACATGTGGTAAGTACAGACATCATCTAAAACTTAAGTTTCTTGACACTGGCTCAACACTTACCAACAGACTTTATTGGTATAACTGATCTTGTAACCCTATAGTAAACATAATAAAAAATACAAAAGCATAAGGGTTTTTATACAATATCTTCATGAAATTCTCTAAACATTAGTAGTATTTTGTATAATTGTTTAATTACGTATCTGTACCGAACATTTGTTCATGAATATAGGGAGTTAGTGTGTTTATTACTCCAATTGCAAAGTGATTTTCTTCTCAAGATTTTAAATACTTTCTTCATCTTAAAGTTATCAAATTTCATTTGAGTAATCTCTAAAATATGGTAAATAAATATCAAATGATTTTTTCAGTAAATCGATATTTTGTGTGTTATCTTATTTACATTATCTCTATACACAATCCTTTGATTTGACCAACCTTGTAATCACCATACAAAAAATACCAAATACAGTTTCTTTATGTCAAATACCTTAAGACTCTTAACAGTATATATCTATTTATACCTAATTTTAATTGTTTTATGGCCCTTACACTTGTGTCTAATTAAAAATCCAGTATTAGTTGTAAATCACACGACAAATGTGTAGCTTATGTTACTGTATTGAATACATAACCTACAATCTGTTCATGAGCATACTTCATGAAGAATTTTTATCATTTTTCATTATCTTACTTAACCTAACCTAACAAGATTGTGATTGATGTATTTTAGTTAATTTATTAAAGATAAAATATAGAATGCACATCAAA
>NW_013753175.1:0-1128 GCF_000517525.1 Limulus polyphemus | reverse complement strand
TTTGTTTTCTGTTATTAACAATTTATACTAAACTAACATAATTTCATTCCGTAAAAGCTTGATTTATTCATTAACCATGTCTGTTTGTTTGTTGTTAAGCACAAAGCAACAAAATGAGCTATCTGTGCTCTGCCCACCACGGGTATCGAAACCCGGTTCCTAGCGTTGTAAGTCCGCAGACATTCCGCTGTGCCACTGGGGGCAAACATGTTAGTTATTATATAAACACAAATATTAAGATTAGGTTCGTGTTGGGTTTTTCCGTCAAGAAGACACTTTGAACAATGTTTTATTTAGTTGTCCTTATTTATTTTACATGCTCTTAATTGTTTTCAAAGTACATTAGTTACCTTTGGTTACTATTTTTTAATTAGAAGATTATTGTTAATCTGAGTATCATTTGAAAGTTTCTTTAGTAAGACGTTACTCAACAACAACAGAGACAAGAAGCGTCCAAGATGATATTTGTGTCAGTTGAGTGTTTTATTCACAATATTTTTAATTGGGTTCTTCTATATTTTACTTGAGTGTTTTAGTGATATTTTTTTTCGTTTCATTCATACAGTATAGCAGTAGACTTGTGAAGCAAGTAGAACTTTACGAATAGACTTGACGATTCTGATAATGTTTCGAGGGATTCTTAACATTTTCAGTTTTCACTTCAACGAATGTTAACAAGAGTTAATGACCTAGGAACAACTCCATTTTTAATAGAAATCAACAAACATATATGCAGTATAGAATACATAACACTGAAATATTTCTTAGGCTTAAATTCACGGAAGAATCCCCCTTTCCTTCTCTGATTTTTCTTCCACCAGTAACATATAGATGGGCTAGCATCAAGTGAAAAAACATGTTACCTGACATGCTTATCTTCAGTAGTATTCCAGCTTCTGTATCATTACTGAGGCTTTGAACTTATTCTTCAGACGATTTTGCGAACTGAAGATACGCTCGCACTTCAAAATAATTAACTCCATTTATAAGTCCATTGGTGTTAGTGTAGATCATTTTAGTGTGAAGATTTTATGTATAAGAATAATTCTTTTACACTGTTGAATATTGTCTAACATTGAATATCTTGTTTTAATTAATAATGGATATTATGATTGGCTTGTATGCATT
>NW_013753174.1:0-1129 GCF_000517525.1 Limulus polyphemus | reverse complement strand
CCCCAAACGTGTTCGCCCTTTCAGCCGTGGGGGCGTTATAACGGTCAATCCCACTATTCGTTGGTAAAAGAGTAGCCCAAGAGTTGGCGGTGGGTGGTGATGACTAACTGCTTTCCCTCTAGTCTTACACTGCTAAATTAGGGACGGCTAGCGCAGATAGCCCTCGTGTAGCTTTGCGCGAAATTCATAAGAAACAAACAAACACTGTTAAATTACATAATACTTAGATTTTGTGGTCACTTAAATATTAAATGATGGTTACTTATTATGTCATGGTTACTCAATTTTTAGATCGTAGCTACTTAATTATTGAACTATGATTATTTAATTGTTAGATGGTGGCTACTTAACTGTTAGGTTATAGTAGTAGTTACTTTTTTAGATCTAAGTTACTTAAGTGTTTTATATATATATATATATATATGTATATGTAAAAATATTATTAAAACAGTTAAGTAAATATTAACATTAAAAGGAAGGAGTGCGTTAAAAACAGCAAGACCAAACCTGTTACGAAAAAGCATTTCAATTTTCAAAACAAATTTTAACAACTACAACAAAAACGCTGCATATATTAAAAATAGCACCAGGGTACAGGCTATAATGTGGAATATAAGATGTGACTTGGATGTTGGAGATGACTGCGGATTTAGGACCCACATAGCGGTGGGATACATCGTCTACTAGTCTTAACCTTCGTTCGCTAGTCTCACTTGTTAAAAAAAGAAGAAACATAAAATAAGTAAGTAAGATAAAAAGACGTAAGGAAAGCAGGATGTCGATGCTCGAGCCCTCAACGTCCCACATCTATATCACTCTTCACTGCTTGCAGACAGTTGTGGGAAGGTGTAGTAGTAGTAGTAATAGTTTGTATCGAAACCCGGTTTCTAGCGTTGTAAGTCCGCAGACATACCGCTGTGCCACTGGGGGCAATATAGTAGTAAAAGCCGGAATTAATAAGTTAATTACTAACACAGTAAACAAATTATGCTAGTTTAAAAGTAACAAAACCCAACTAGGTTATCTGAACTAGTTCTATTCCCCAACTTCTACCCATCAAACTCATTTATATTGGTCTTACTTACTTGCTGGTATCAACTAATTTCGTGACTTGCTAAACATCATAGGT
>NW_013753173.1:0-1128 GCF_000517525.1 Limulus polyphemus | reverse complement strand
CCTCTTTCTGGAACAAGTGGCATTTCTTGGGCTAGAGTTTGAGGTTTGCTGCTTTCAAACGCTTGAATACTTCCTCTAGCCGGGACATTTCCTCATCAAAAGTTGTTGCAAATATAATGAAATCATCCAGGTACTCTAGGGCTATTCTCCATTGTAGGCCTTCCAGTACCCTTTCCATCAGCCTCTCAAATGTAGCTGGAGCATTGCTAAGCCCGAATGGCATCACACGATATTGCCAGACATTGACCATAACTAAATGCAGTATTAGGTTTATCTGTTTCAGACATTTTTACTTGATGGAAAGGCCCGGCATGGCCAGGTGGTTAAGGCACTCGACTCGCAATCTGTGGGTCGCGGGTTCGAATCCCTGTCACACCAAACATGCTCGCCCTTTCAGCCGTGGGGGCATTATAATGTGACGGTCAATCCCACTATTCGTTGGTAAAAGAGTAGCCCAAGAGTTGGCGGTGGGTGGTGATGACTAGCTGCCTTCTCTCTAGTCTTACACTGCTAAATTAGGGACGGCTAGCGCAGATAGCCCTCGTGTAGCTTTGCGCGAAATTCAAAACAAACAAACAAACAAACTTGATGGAAACCTGACTTTAAGTCCAGAGTTGCAAACCACCTGGCTCCACGTAGGGCATCAAGAGTATCATAAATTCTTAGCAGTGGGTATGAGTCTTTTTCGGTTATACTGTTAAGAGCCCTGAAGTCCACACAGCAACGTTGGGTCCCATCCTTCTTCTGGACTAACACGACGGGAGCTGACCAGTTACTATCTGATTTCTCGCCTATCCCTTCCTTAATTAGACCATCTATGACCTTCTCTATATCTCGTGTTGCTTTGTTGGAACTATTCTAGTCCGAGGGATCTTTATTCGATGTTGATTGCCTGTGTTTATTCTGTGCTCTACAAGGTTTGTGCAGCCGAGGTCACGATCTCCTTTCGAATAGACGTCTGCATAATTTGCCAAAAGTTCTTTTACCTGAAGAGCCTGTGATGACGCCAAATTGACTATGCTCTTCTTATAGAGGTCAGTTAAATGTTCTGGAAGTGTAAGTCCTTTCTTTATAGTTGTATTTCTTGTCTTTAACATTGATTGGCTCTACCTCCGGATACACACCCAA
>NW_013753172.1:0-1131 GCF_000517525.1 Limulus polyphemus | reverse complement strand
GCTTCATGCTCTGCTGTTCTATAGGCCATCAACAGTGGAGGGAGTAAGACATCCCCGTCATCTTGGTGGCTATTACAAAACTTTGCCAATTCCTGTCCCAGTGTTCAGTTGTACTTTTCTACCATCCCATCAGACTGTGGGTGAAGTGGCGTTGTCCTGGTCTTTTGTATGGCAAACATCTTGCAGCATTCATGGAACACAGCTGATTCAGATTTATAGCCTTGTTCTGAATGCAGTTCGTATGGCATACCAAACCTGAAGAAGAAATCACTAATAGCCGAAGCTACAGTTGTAGCTTCCAGATTTGGTATTGTATATGCCTCAGGCCACTTGGTGAAATTATCCATCACCACACAAATGTACTTGCTTCCAAAAACCACCACTGGTTTCCCGAAGCTGATCTATTGGTAGTATTCTTCTTACACTGGCTCTTCATATGTCCTTGCTCTTCACAGTTCCAACATCTTTTCTGGATAGCAGCCTTTTCTGCCATGGCATCTTTCCTGTGTTGAACTTGCCGGCATTCAGCTCTCTTGTGCCCAGGTTTGTTACAGTGCCAACAAAATCCCTCAAACTTCTCTGAAAGCTGACCTTTTCTGGCCTTGAATCCTGATTACTGTACCAACCTTGGTACCTATGTGCTGGACTTAACAAAGGATTCAAATTCAAGAGCTCTGGCCATTGCATCCTGCACAGTAAAGGGGTGTGCTTGCTTTACTTGTATCTTCAGTTGTGGGCTGTCCAAGGCATCTACAAACTGATCCCTCAGCAACAACTTGAGGACATTGGGTGGTGCAGTTGGGTAGGCCTTGTGTGCCATACTTTCCAAATTCTGTGCCAGCTCTTGCAGGCTCTCCCCTTTAGCACGGGCTCTAGTCCTAAACCTAGCTCTGTAGACTTTGGGCTGATTTTGAGTCCATACCTGATTTCTAGAGCAGCTACCAGTGCTTTATAGTTGTGCCTGTCGTCTGTCCAAGTATTTCCAGTGGTTGTCCCTTCAAGCTCGTTGCCAGGTACACTGCCTTCTGCTCCTCTGTCCATCCATTCATTTCTGCCAGTAGCTCAAATTGTGCTCTATATGCTTCACATGGTGGTGCCTTCCCATTGAATTCCTGTGGCTTCATTCATACT
>NW_013753171.1:0-1131 GCF_000517525.1 Limulus polyphemus | reverse complement strand
ATGACTGAAAAATTTCATTTTTTCTGAAAAGGTGGAGTCTATTTACTTGTGATCACGCTGTGTAGGCTGCATGATTGCGAGTTTAGCAATATAGAGCGTATAGTAGTGATAGTTTTATGATTAGGGTTAACAATTATGGTTTTAATTTTGCTTAAAGTTTTTAAAATGGAATTTTACGAATTTAAATTATTAATCAGTGATAAAAGTTTTGAATATTAGCGTAATTCATCATTAAAAGATTTGTTTCGTCTGTGTGACATGTAAGTGTTTCTATGGATAACATTCCACGGTGGGACAGCAGTAAGTTTGCAGACTTACAACGCTGAAATCTTTGGTTCGATTCCCTGTGGTGGACACAGTAACTGTGGGTTTGCTCTAAAAACAAACAAAAACGCTATTTATAAAGAAAAGTGATAGGTCTCCTTGACCATGTCACGAGACTAAAGATAATTGATTTGACGGTTAAGAAAGAAGGGAGGATATGGAAGATATCATCTGCTTTAGCTATGTAGAGATTGTTTTAGCTTTTTTCGGTTACTTAGTTTCCATACTGTAATGGCAGCAACATATGGTCCAGAAAGTCGTTAAGACTACTTTGTTTTAGTTGTTTTGTTCTTTGTTCTCTCCAGTGGGTGATTATTCTGGCAGAGGGGACATTGCAGTAATAAGATATATGGGTTAAAGTGATTGGTAATGTAATATCATTTGCTGGCCAATTATGACATTAACTAAATGTAACAGTTGACCAATGCTGTGTGGGAACAAAAGACACGAGGTGCTAATGTCGACTAAACAAAAAAAGTGAGTTTACCTGTTCAATTCAGGTGCACTTTGTTTGCGCATTTTTTATCATAAGATTGTCAGGTTTTTTGTAATTCGTTATTTTACATTTAAGGGAACTAAGTTATGTTACCTCTTACTGCCTCTCCCCCCAGTGGCACAGCAGTATGCCAGCGGACTTACAACGCTAGAAAACGGATTTTGATACCCGTGGTAGGCAGAACACAGATATCCCTTTGTGTAGCTTTGTGCTTAACTATAAACAACCAAACAAATAAACCTCTTACTGTTCACCCTCTTATTTCTTGATCAAATTTGCGTGTTCGTTTATCTGATACTTGTTTGGTTTTA
>NW_013753170.1:0-1131 GCF_000517525.1 Limulus polyphemus | reverse complement strand
CTAAAACTTTGTCATAGATTCTGCATCTCATCAAACCCTTGTGAGTATTAAGATGCTAGATCACAAAGAAGTACCAGAAGCCATACATAAGCTCTATGGTGTGACAGAACATTATGCATGGTTGTGGGGATCATTGTGGGTAACTATTGAGCTCATAGGCATGAAGGACAGACAGAAAGTATACTTGGTTGACATTGAAGACCAATGCATATTAAGGTTGGACTACTTACTACCGAGGAAGTGTGTAATTAATTTTGATAAAATGATGTTTGGGAACAACAAAGGCCAAATTCCGTTAAGTGTTAAAAGAGAGGTTGAGCTAACCAGGTGTCATCAAGCTGAAGTCAAAGTGATTGAAGGAGTTGATGACAGTGAAACGAAACCAGGTATAGATATTAAATCAGAGCAGGAGAAATATCAAGATTTGAAGCCAATAATTGATTTTCTAAAATCAAGTGTTTTGTGACCTGCTTCGGAGAAGATGTTTAGTCTAAGCCCTGTGACAAAGAACTATTGGGCATAATGGGACCAGTTAAAGCTTGAAGATAGTTTCTTCTCTGGAGATGGGAAAATGGCAAACGGTTATACCGAGAAAGTTATGGTACCATGATAGTTTAACAGGAGGGCATCTTGGAGTTAAGAAGACATTGAGTCACCTACGACAGAGATTTTACTGGATAGGTATGAGGCAAGATGTGGAAGAATGGTTCAGGACATGCAGTACATGTTGTGCTAAAAGGGGACCCAAGCATAAGGGATGCGCTCCAATGAAGTTATTTTAAGTTGGTGCACCAATGGAAAGAGTAGCCATTGACATTGCTGGTCCTTTGCCCCAAACTCGTACAGGAAACAAGTACATTTGTGTGGTGATGGATTATTTCACCAAGTGGCCTGAGGCATATGCAATACCAAATCAGGAAGCTACAAATGTAGCTTCGGCTATTAGTGATTCCTTTTTGAGGTTTGGTATGCCATACGAACTGCATTCAGATCAAGGCCGTAACTTTGAATCAGCTGTGTTCCATGAATGCTGCAAGTTGTTTGGCATACAGAAGACCAGAACAATGCCACTTCACCCACAGTCTGATGTGATGGTAGAAAAGTACAATTGGACACTGGGACCGGAATTGG
>NW_013753169.1:0-2966 GCF_000517525.1 Limulus polyphemus | reverse complement strand
CGTCTTGAGCCCGTTCCCAGAATATTTCTAATGATGGAATAGTAGTATCCGTCTTGAGATCGTTCCCAGAATATTTCTAATGATGGAATAGTAGTATCCGTCTTGAGCTCGTTCCCAGAATATTTCTAATGATGGAATAGTAGTATCCGTCTTGAGATCGTTCCCAGAATATTTAATCAAGCCTGCCTATCAAACTAGTCCTAAAACAGGGAGCATGGCTTGAATCTATAATTACCAACTCCACTTATAAAGAAACGAATACCTTAAATATAAATACAAAACAACAGAATACAACCTCCAAAGCTATTACTAAATAAAGAACATTTTAGATATATATACAAATATATATTAAACTATTTGTAAAGTATGCTCACGGGAGAGACCAGCCAGCCATACATGACCATATAACAGATCACGTGAGGGATATACAAACATTAACACAACTAATACAATTACAGAACATTCTACTGTCAGACATGAGCTAATACGAATATGTAATTCAGTATCAATCATAAATGTTTTAGCAAACATAAATAGTTTTTAAATGGTGAAATTAGATAGTCACTTTTAATACAAAAAAAACACTTAAAATTAACAAACAAAAAGGTCTATTTTTATGAATAAAGCTGTTATATAAGGGGTGTCACATGATAACAATATTCATGTAGGCGATATCCATTATTGATCGTGAATATTGTTATAATAATTTAGTTTTAACAATATAAAGTGATTAAGAGTTGTTTAGAAATCCGTTCTTTGTTGACAGCAAATCCTATCGTAGATATGTGCAATTTAATGCATAATCCAACTGTTTTCTATTATATTATGTGTAATTAGGTTTATGCATTTTGGGCTGAAAAACTTCCAAATCATGTATATATTTCTTTTCCACCATTGATAAATGAGAACTGTTATTAATAATGTCAGATTCATTGGTCACCTTAAATTTATGATATGAACTGATCTACTGTCCTCTAGAGGGAAAAAAACAAACAAAAATGTACACGTGTTGATTAAATTGACGGAATGTGTAGAACAAAACTGAACAAAAATGTCACAAGATTTTCAATCTGATCTCTGCGCTACGTCTTAACGCCCCCTAGTGGCTGTAACAACTTAAGTTTTGTTCATTTCTTTCTTTTTTTCTCGCCTTTTGCAATATGCTTCAAGCTCATAATGTCGCAATTCTGGGAACGAGCTCAAGACGGATACTACTATTCCATCATTAGAAATATTCTGGGAACGATCTCAAGACGGATACTACTATTCCATCATTAGAAGACAAATGACACAATCAAGCCTACCTATCAAACTAGACGTAATCAACAATATCACCACAGCACTGAGAAGACAAATGACACCCTATCAAACTAGACGTAATCAACAATATCACCACAGCACTGAGTAGGCCTGATTGTGTTATTTCTTTTCTCAGTGTTGTGGTGATATTGTTGATTACGTCTAGTTTGATAGGTAGGCCTGATTGTGTTATTTCTTTTCTCAGTGTTGTGGTAATCAACAATATCAACAACACTGAGAAAAGAAATAACACAATCAGGCCTACCTATCAAACTAGACGAGACGTAATCAACAATATCACCGCCTATCACACTAGGCCTGATTGTGTTATTTCTTTTCTCAGTGTTGTGGTGATATTGTTGATTACGTCTAGTTTGATAGGTAGGCCTGATTGTGTTATTTCTTTTCTCAGTGTTGTGCTATTGTTGATTACGTCTAGTTTGATTTGTAGGTCTGATTGTGTTATTTTTCTTCTCAGTGTTGTGCTATTGTTGATTACGTTTAGTTTGATTTGTAGGTCTGATTGTGTTATTTCTCTTCTCAGCATTGTGCTATTGTTGATTATGTACGTACGCTCCACTGAGCATGATGAAGTATGTGATAAATGTCTGAAGATGCCATGTAACTACTATTAATTTTTACTTAGTATCTTATGAAATGTTGTCACTTTTTATTTCGTATGTAGTTTCGGGAGGCATTTTGTTTTGTAGAAAAGCATTAATTTTCTTCATGCTTTAGATGTAGCTTCTATATTACTGTATAACTGAAGTAAACAACTGTTTCATACTCACTCTAAGCCTTTATAAATGTTACTGCAAATAACACTCCTTCTTATTACCCATTGTTACACCTTTATATTGTTCTAAAACTTTACCAGCATTGAACCCTACATACCCATTATTCTAAATAACCTTTCAGGCTTAATATCAGTTGATTTATTCAAAAGGGTTGAATCTCTCGCCATGCTCATTAAACATTCTGTAGTCGGGGATACGTCGATGGTAAAAATAATAGAAGTATTGTTAATTAGGGTAGCGTCTTCATGTAGCTGTTGAAGGAAATGGTGTGCACAGTGTTTGCGTGCAGGAACTAAAATCAAGCAAATCTAACCATGATATGATTTCAGGAGCGAAACCGGATGTTATATGTCGTGTAAAGCTGAACGATGATCCAATCCATATATATATTCGGGAACTCTGCTGTTTTTCGGTTTAAGCTGTTGATTATATTTGATGAAGTGTCAGTCTTTTCCTTTGATACATTTACCAGCTTTCAGTTGTTTTTATAGGATCTATGTTTATTATATTAGGTCCTCAAGAAATTAATGTCGCTTTTTTTTAGATGAAAAAACCCGAACAACTTATGTATCAAAACAAAACATTTATTAAATGAAATAGTCTCCATTCTTATCGATGATGCTTTTCCATCTTAGTGAGGTTGTTAATGCCCTGATTAAAGAAATCACTTGGTTTTGAAGCAAACAAAAAATAAAATAAATGTTGATGTCCTCTTTAACACCTTCCATATTTGCATAAGTTTTGCCATTAAGATGGTGTTGCAGCAAACGAAAAATATGGTGATCTGATGGTGCCATGTTTGGAGAATATGGTGGGTGGGGGAGAACTTCCCAACCCAACTCCATAATCTTGTGTTGCGTCAAACGTGCC
>NW_013753168.1:0-1132 GCF_000517525.1 Limulus polyphemus | reverse complement strand
GGGGATTGACCGTCACATTATAACGTCCCCCACGGCTGAAAGGGCGAGCATGTTTGGTGTGACGGGGATTCGAACCCGCGACCCTCAGACTAAGAGTCGAGTACCTTAACCACCTGGCCATGCCGGGCCCGTTAAATGTTAGAAGTAACTGTTTAATAGTGTTAAATGTTAGAAGTAACTGATTAATAGTGTTAAATGCTAGAAGTAAATGTTTAATAGTGTTAAGCTCAAGTAAGTACAATTTGCTCGAAGTTAAAAGAAACATATCATATTTTGTTTTTATTTTTGAAAAAAACACAAACTTATGTCAAATATTCCGCCCACGCCCCCACGGTCACTTTGGCTGTTTTTAGAACTATAAACCTGCAAGAGGTCTTTCGTTTTTAGAATGCAATTTTCTACATGATAGTCGTTTTAAAGATAAAGGCTATTTCGAAAAGAGAGGTCTAGCTGGTCAGTGCCGAGAAGTAACTTATTGTTGTTGTTGTTGTTTTCATTCAGCCATTTATGAGTAAGATTGAACAGTCAAAAATGTTTTATTACTGTTGAAAACACCATTTTGAAGTCATCTTGGAAACGTCTATTTTATTAAAATTTTAAGATAATATTAGACTACGTACCGATGGCGTGTTGTAACTTCATCCTACGTAAAGCACGTTATTCAACCTGACTATGGTAATAAAGACGGCTCACACTCACAATAACACATATATATATATCATGAGTCACACGGCTGTTGTCAACAAGTGTATACATTCAATTTTGTTTTGTTTTTCTGAATTTCGAGCAAAGCTACACGAGGGATATTTGCGCTTGCCGTCCCTTAGTCCCAACAATACTCACCACCAACTCTTAGGCTACTCTTTTACCAACGAATATTAGGATTGACTGTCACATTATAACGCCTCCACGGCTGAAAGGGGCGAATATGCCCCCCCCCAGTGGCATGTCTTTGAACTTACAACGCTAAAAACCGGGTTTCGATACCCGTGGTGGGCAGAGCACAGATAGCCCTTTGTGTAGCTTTGTACTTAATTACCAACAATCGAACATGGTCGGTAACGGGGAGATTCCGTTTGTCTTTGAACGATGAAAACAAATTTGTGTTTTTGCGACTCTCTCTCTCTCTCTC
>NW_013753167.1:0-1129 GCF_000517525.1 Limulus polyphemus | reverse complement strand
AGTAAATACTCTACATATTGTATCCTATCACTGGTGCAGTAAATACTCTACATAGTGTACACTATCCCTGGTGTAGTAAATACACTACATACTGTACGCTATTCCTTGTTCAGTAAATGTTCTACATAGTGTACCCTATCCCTGGTGTACTAAATATTCTAAATATTGTACCTGTCCCGGGTGCAGTATATACTCTACATATTCTTCCTATCCCTGGTGTAGAATAAATACTCTACATACTGTACCTTATTAAGGTGCAGTAAATACTCTACATAGCGTATCCTATCATTGGTGCAGTAAATACTCTACATAGTGTACACTATCCATGGTGTAGTAAATACACTACATACTGTACGCTATTCCTTGTTCAGTAAATGCTCTACATAGTGTACCCTATCCCTGGTGTACTAAATATTCTAAATATTGTACCTGTCCCGGGTGCAGTAAATACTGTACATAGTGTACCCTATTCTTGGTGCAGTAAATACTCTACATACTGTACCCCATCCAGGTGCATTAAATACTCTACATAGTGTACACTGTCCCTGGTGTAGTAAATACTCTACATACTGTACCGTATTCCTTGTTCAGTAAATACTCTACATAGTGTACCCTATCCCTGGTGCAGTAAATGCTCTTCATAGTGTACCCTTTCCCTGGTGTACTAAATACTCTAAATATTGTACCTGTCACTGGTGCAGGAAATACTCTACATATTCTACCTATCCCTGGTACAGTAAATACTCTACATACTGTACCCTATCCCTGGTGTAGTAAATACTAAACATGGTGTACCCTATTCCTGGTGTAGTAAATACTCTACATATTGTACATATCCCTGGTGCAGTAAATACTCAACATACTGTACCCTATATCTGGTGCAGTAAATACTCTACATACTGTACCCTATTCAGGTGCAGTAAATACTGTACATAGTGTACCCTATCTCTGGTGCAGTAAATACTCTACATACTTTACCCTATTCTGGTGTAGTAAATGCACTATATACTGTACCCTATCCCTTGTGTGGCAAATACTCGATATATTGTACCTTTCCCTGTTGTCGTAAATACTCTACATAGTGTACTCTGTTCCTGGTGCAGTAACTATTCTACATAGTGTACCCTAT
>NW_013753166.1:0-1130 GCF_000517525.1 Limulus polyphemus | reverse complement strand
TGCTAACTCCTTCATAAAAGTTAATAAGAAAGTATTCTTTTATAAAATCATATAGAGAATAATATCAAATAGCAAGTTTCCAGATAATATAAATAAATTTACAATTTAATAAATTACTTTTGATAATAGCTTCAATATTTAACGATACTGTGTACTTTCAATAAGAAAACATATGATTTAACAATACTATGTACTGTCAATAAGAAGACAAAATATTTATCAATGCTGTGTACTGTCGATAAGAAGACAGAATATTTAACGATACTGTGTACTATCAATAAGAAGACACGAGATTTAAAAATACTGTGTACTATCAATAAGAAGACTCAAAATTTAACAATACTATGTACTGTCAATAAGAAGACACAAGTTTTATCAATACTGTATACTGTCGATAAGAAGACACAATATTTAACAATACTGTGTAATGTCAATATGAAGACAAAATATTTAACAATATTGTGTACTGTCGGTAAGAAGACATAGGATTTAACAATACAATGTACTGTCAATAAGAAAACACCAGATTTAAAAATACTGTGTACTATCACTAACAAGCCACTAGATTTAACGATACTGTGTACTATCAATAAAAAGACACGATATTTAACAATAATGTGTACTGTCAATAAGAAGACACGATATTTAACAATAATGTGTACTGTCAATAAGAAGACACAAAATTTAACAATCCTATGTACTATCATAAGAAGACACAAGATTTAACGATACTGTGTACTATCAATAAAAAGCCACTAGATTTAACGATAATGTGTACTTGCGATAAGAAGACACAAGATTTAACAATTCAGTGTACTATCAATAAGAAGACACAAGATTTAACGATACTGTGTACTATCACTAACAATCCACAAGATTTAACGATACTATAAATTTTAAATAAGAAGACACACGATTTAACAATACTATGTACGGCCAATAAGAAGACAAAGATATAAATATACTGTGTACTGTCGATAAGAAGATACAAGGTTTAACAATACTGTGTACTTTCAATAAGAAGACACAAGATTTAAACAAACTGTGTACTCTCATAAGAAGACACAAGATTTAACAATACTGTGTAATATCAATAAGAAGACACATGATTTAACAATACTGTGTACTGT
>NW_013753165.1:0-1131 GCF_000517525.1 Limulus polyphemus | reverse complement strand
TACATCAATGGAAAGAGTAGCCATTGACATTGCTGGTCCATTGCTCCAAACTCGTACTGGAAACAAGTACATTTGTGTGGTGATGGATTATTTCACCAAGTGGTCTGAGGCACATGCAATACCAAATCAGGAAGCTACAACTGTAGCTTCGGCTGTCAGTGATTTCTTCTTCAGGTTTGGTATGCCATACGAACTGCATTCTGATCAAGGCTGTAACTTTGAATCAACTGTGTTCCATGAATGCTACAAGTTGTTTGGCACAAGAAAGACTAGGACAACGCCACTTCGCTCACAGTCTGATTGTGATAGTAGAAAAGTACAATTGGACACTGGGACAGGAATTGGCAAAGTTTTGTAATAGCTGCCAAGATGACTGGGATGTCTTACTCCCTCCACTGTTGATGGCCTATAGAACAGCAGAACATGAAACCACTGGATACACTCCAGCAAAGGTGATGTTTGGTCAGGAACTTTGGTTGCCAGTGGACCTGATAACAGGACGCCCACTTTACGAAGAGTTGCCTGAGAATGTGCCAGAGTTCGTGAAAGTGTTATCTGAGAGGATGGATGATATTCATCATCAAGTGCGTTCAAACTTAAAAAGTCTGCTGATTCCATGAAGCTATCTTATGATAAGAAATCTACTGAAGTCAGCTTTGTACCAGGAGACAAGGTGTGGTTGTATAATCCCAGGAAGACCAAAGGGAAGTCTCCTATGTTGTTTTCTCCATGGGTAGGCCCATATGACATAGTGGATCATCTCTCAGACGTGACTTTCCAAATAAAATGTGATCAGCGAGGTAAGCCAAAGGTGGTGCACGCCAACAGGCTTTGGCATTATCACGGTCCAGGATATTTCAGTCTGCTGAAGATGTTTCACCTGAAAAACCCATTGTTGAAGAAAAAACTCTACACAGTTTCGAGAGGAAAAACAGTGATGCCGTTAATGAAGTTACTACCACTAATGTGACTGCTACCGATAATGGGACATTTCCTGATGGAGCAGATGAAACTCACGTGAAGCAGAAGCCAATGAGACAGAGACCAGTACGGAAGAAGATACATCCTGTAAAATTAAGATACTTTGTTGTATTTTAATTTTGTGTTTGTAAATTCTGTACATTTAATTAA
>NW_013753164.1:0-1128 GCF_000517525.1 Limulus polyphemus | reverse complement strand
AGACTAGCATGGGAGGAAGTCAATGTCATCAACACGGAGTCATATTGGAAAATAATGAAGATCAAGGGCAAGATCGACAAGACATAGCAGAACATGCATGGTCTGATAGAGAACACAGACCAGCATGGGACGAAATCAATGTCATCAACACGGAGCCATATTGGAAAATAATGAAGATCAAGGGCAAGATCGACAAGACATAGCAGAACATGCATGGTCTGATAGAGAACACAGACCAGCATGGGACGAAATCAATGTCATCAACACGGAGCCATATTGGAAAATAATGAAGATTAAGGAAGCGGCACACACATAGCATTAACTACTAATCCCATCAGTAAGCCAAGTGTAGACATAAGCCTGATATGGTTCTGAGTATTACGAGCTGTTCAAATCCTGGTAATTGTACAAAAAAGCTTTCTGGTTTTGACGCGTACAAAAATGTCTGATATAACACCTGCCAACGGCCGGAGAATTCACTGGTCGAAACGTTGTGAAAATAATAATACACATAATAAGGACGAGGATAACAGTCCTAATAATTATACCATTAGTAATGTTATATCCTGTTAGAATAGAATAGAAGAGTTTTAAAAGTGATATTTCCCAAATAAAAAATATTGTTATGCTTAATGATAAGAACGTTATGTGAATGGGACGGACACGATGGGCCAACGGGTCCCTTAAATGTTATCAGACTGTTCTTCTTTTCGTCAAAGTTTAATTATGACTTTAATTTTTAAAGCTTCTATAAATAAAAGACAAAAAAATAGCATGATTTGACCTTTCAAGTACAAAGTTTTTCGGGCTTTAAGTCTCTCATATACTTAGGTTAGATGTTAAATTTCGCGCAAAGCTACTCGAGGGTTATCTGCGCAAGCCGCCCTTAATTTAACAGTGATAGACTTCATAGAAAGCAGCCGATAAATAGCACTTACCGACAATTATTGGGCTACTCTTTTACCAACGAACAGTGGAATTGACCGTCACAATGTAACGTCCCCCAAGGCTGAAAGACCAGGCATGTTCGGTGACGAATATTCTAATCCACGACTCACAAATTGTGAGTTGAGCGTCCTAACCATCAGGCCATACGTGGCCTCTATGTGTCTAGGAAGTACTCAGGTT
>NW_013753163.1:0-1130 GCF_000517525.1 Limulus polyphemus | reverse complement strand
GACAAGCGTTATAACATTCACAGTTATACCATCCGAAGTTTATAGCACACTGACTATAGCAAACTAATAGTAGATACTACTTTTTTGGCCGCGTCGAGTTGGTTATATTCATAGGTGTGTGGGAGCTTTCTAGAAATTTCAATTTTATGTACAATACTGACACTAACACAATTTTTTACGTACACACACATATATATTGTTGATTCTTACTCTCGAGAATCTTCTACAACTTTGGAGAATAGGCGGGCGTTTGACAATACATATATAACACTATAAGTTATGCGTGTTTTGAAATATAAAGTTAATCTAAACAAACGTTGATATTAAAATAAATATATAATAACAAATTTGTTACAACAACAATAATGCAATGCTGATGACCAACATGTTAGATCTGTAGAAGCAATTCTGCAGGTATCTGTGGGAATATGCACACTGCATTTTGTTTTTATTTGCAGATTGTATTCATTTTCTAACAAACTTGTCTAGTATTCTAATTTTTTCGGTCAAGTTTGCACTTACAAATTATTCCTCAGGCTTCCTGTTGGATCCTTCTGTTAGAGCAAACCTATCTAATACACTTAGGTTGAAGTCAGTTTTACCAGAGAATATTGTTTAATGTACTGTTACGTCTCCGTTTGTTAATTAACTTTCCGTAACTTCGTTCCGACGAAACTTTAGCGACACAAGTCCTTACTTAATAAAACTGGTTTATTCTTTCCGAATACAACTTTACGATACACTTATTTTCAACAATCGCTCTATAACAAACGCTATACGAACGTCAACAATACTTCTGACTGCAGTTCAATTACTCACTATCTACACACACATTATTTCGTCACGTTGTCACCCTCTTTTATATACCAGACTACCCTATATCTAGTAAATGCTAGAGCGTTCGCCAAGGTACAGGATAGTTCTAGAAAGTAGAGGGCGTGAGAATAGTCACGTCATCTAGATGACGCAACACTGCCCCCTCCTTAATATTGTTCGTCCCGAACAATAACCAAATACAATAAACCAATAACAATTAACTGTACAGAATTACAAACACAAAATTACAATTCAACAAAGTCTCTTAATTTACGGGACGTATCTTCTTCCGTACTTGCCTCCGTCTCTTTGGC
>NW_013753162.1:0-2046 GCF_000517525.1 Limulus polyphemus | reverse complement strand
TTTCTGTCATGTGTGCACGTTGTTACATTGGCAAACTTTACTCTTGCTCTATCATATTCTGTGTGTGTGCGCGCGCTCACGCTCGTGTGGGTGTATACATTTTTGTGAACGTTTTAAATACGTAGCTCAGATAGCATTTTTAAAGCTTCGTTTAACAAGATGAACAGTTTACAACAGTTTTGACATTTATTAGTGATTTATATGAACTCTAACATTTTGAAGACATAAGAATAACAATGCTGTGCGCATGCTCGTTAAACATATACACTCCTTCGTAAGTAATCTTCTCATTTAATTAATTAAAAGTGACTTAAACCACGTGCACCACATTCATAGGTTAGCACTTCGTTCACGTGGTTTTATAAGTTGAAAGATTTATATAATGTGTCACTAAAATTTGAGATTCGATCTCTGCAGCGGACACAACACACGTACACCAGTGCGAAATTTGACGCTTAAAAACAAGCAGACGAACTACTAAACTTCAAAACTCGTTTACTGAGTACAATTTATATTAAATTTAAATGTTATTTTAACCCTGAAAATAGAAATATACTTGTCCCTGGTGGGTCAGTGGTAAGTTGACACTAAAATTCGGGGTTCGATTCACTGCGGTATTGATAGTTCACTTTGCACTAGGAAAACAATGTTTAAAATGTTTCGCTGATTTTATAAAACATCAAACTGAGTCTTTTTTTTTCCTTTTGCAGTACTACTCGTTGTAAAGAACTGACCAAAAAACTCATTTTCTAAACACCACAGCAATAATTAGTGTGATTAACTGTCCGTTTTTTAAAGATTCAAAATGTTATTAACCAACAAGTTCATGGACCGACATAATGAATTTCGTGGATAAATATATATAATGTGAAAAAAAAAATGTTCAGGAATCAGATTTGGGCCCTAACGGTAATTCCAGGATTAAACGTTCGTCTTGTGACCTTTAACCTCCGTTTTAACTCATTTTGAATTTTGTCCCCCGGTGAATCAGCGTTAAGTTTCCGGATTTACAATGCTAAAATCCGGGGTTCGATTCTCTGTGGTGACCCATTGCACTAAAAGAACAACAACATTTTCTAGTTGTTGTTGTTGTTTTTTTAGGCTTAATGAATTGAATTTTGTTGTTAACATCTATATTAAACAACAGTTTCATGTGCATCGTAATGTTGATTTATCAAAGGAAGAAAAAAAAAATATTATACAGTGTTGGGCAGGATGTATTGGTATAGATACAAACGACTAAGTCTGGGACAAGTTTGTGTTTGACTGAGAAAAGCACGTGCTTTTTTATCTTGCCTGTTTTAAATAATTCCTCATCCCCACTTCTGTGTCAATGTGTGGCTGTATTTGGCAGGTATACTGTCATTAGTTAAAGAGGGTTATTTTTAGGCAATTTCCTTCCTTCTTCTCGTTGAGACTGAAAGGTTAAGGAGGAAGTGAAGAGTTTACTAACCTCTTCCCCACCTCTCGGTGTGTGGTCTGTTCACTGTCGTATTCCGTTCTTCCAAGTATGTTGTTTGTGGCAGAGAATGGTTGAGTTTTCACCTTTAGAAATTATTTTAGTAGTTCACTCTTTTCTTTCTTACTACAGGAAAACACCCCACAGAAGAAACAAATCGTTGCTTTAAAACTTACGTTTAAGTGCTAAAGAAAAAGGAACACATTTGTACGTTTGGAAGGTTTGTTTTTGTTAAGAATGATTCCGAGAGATTTACCTCTGATTTTTGTGAAACCTATTTACCTCTATAGCTGCTAATATATATCGCTTCTTAATAAACACAGTCATTACTACTGTTACGTCTCCGTTCGCTAGTTAATCTTCCGTAAATTCTTTCCGACTAAACTTTAGCGACACAAGTCCTTTCTTAAATAAAACTGGTTTATTCTTTCCGAATACAACTTTACGATACACTTAATTTCAACAGTCGCGCTATAACAAACGCTATAACAACGAACGTGCTCAACTTCAACAATACTCTCTGACTGCAGTTCAATTACTCACTGTCTACACATTGTCCCGTCACGTTGTGACCATCTTATATATAT
>NW_013753161.1:0-1131 GCF_000517525.1 Limulus polyphemus | reverse complement strand
GAATTTTTTGTTTTTTGGTTGCCGACCCTTGGTTTTAACAAAGGCTCTTAATCATCAAAAAACAACAAGAGATGGTAAATTTTTCTTCTTTTTTGAATGGGAAATTTTGAGTCTGGCATTTTCTTAGAACTATTAGTTTTGCTGAGTGAACAACAAACAATAAGGGTCACAGTAAGTGAAATATATATATATATATATCACTAGCTGGACGGTGAAATAAAACCTCGTTTATAACAAAGTATAGGAAATTGTGTTTCTATTTTTTTTCCCTTAACATAAACATTAAAAGTGCAATAAAAATACATAAAGTTGCCAATACTGAAAAGATAGACATACTGTTTTCAAGAATTCTGTCAGAATGAAATTATATGTGGGGGTCCAACCCCCCTCATGAATTTCCTCATGTCATCCTGTGTCAAGTTTGGTGCTGATTGATCAAAAAATGTGGAAACGTACAAGGAACAGATATACACACACATATTGACGTTGAAAAATGTTGATACGAAACTGTTATCTTATGTATCATGGAATATAAAAAGACACGCATTTTTCGTTTTACAAATACGAAGAGACGAGGAAAGCTCACATGTAAGTTATATATAAGCATACACATTAATATGCATAAGATGTACAAGATTCGTTTTCTTCACATTATACAGCTAGTACTATAATTGGTTTCCTATAACACTACTTTCTATGATTTCATCTTTTTGATTAGTAGAATCAATATTATCAGATTTAGAAAAAAAAAGAGAGTTTAAATAAATTGAGAACATTTATTCTTACTTATGCATTGACGCTGACGTTTCAATACACACACATATATATGTTTGAGCTTTCAAACTATCGTGTTAATAAAACCAAATATGCAGTTGGTGACACACTAGCATCTGCAGTTGTAAGCATAAGAAAAATTTTAACCGCATTCAAAACATGTCAAAACATTTGTACATAACAATCTTGATTAGTCAATATAACAGCTCAACAGAGGTGTATACTGTATATTCCAACACTTTTTTTTTAAAAGTCCCGTAAAGTGTACTTTATTTTATATCAATTATTTTGTGGTTTAACTTTTTTTCACCATTGCACATAGAAGCTAAGAGTTCAATCAAACAACTAAGTTTCTAA
>NW_013753160.1:0-1195 GCF_000517525.1 Limulus polyphemus | reverse complement strand
TATATGAAATTGTTGTTCTTCCCTAACAGTGGATCTAAACCATAGATTACTTTACACATACGGAAAGTTGGACTGAAAAAAACATGTGAAAGATTTGAAACATGTGACTATATAAAATTGTTGTAAGCTTTATATTACTTTACACAGTATTAACCAACTACCACAGCAATGTTTTTACAAACAATTCGGAATGAAGCTGATGGGCATACAATCCAATTATCTAACATAATTAACGAATTTACATGATTGTGCATTTTGGTCACTTAAATAAAGTTTTGATATAAGTATACGTGTGTGTGACTGATACCGTTTTAAGTACAAAACGTTTCTGTTGTGTATTTTCTAGTCAGTTTCGTGTCTTAACTTTCAAAACTCCTCTTTTTTTTGAGTTTTGAGTTTACCCAATCAGTTTGTGTGTT
Organism: Limulus polyphemus; assembly: GCF_000517525.1. Taxonomy (NCBI): domain Eukaryota; kingdom Metazoa; phylum Arthropoda; class Merostomata; order Xiphosura; family Limulidae; genus Limulus; species Limulus polyphemus. The sequence continues at coordinate 776 of NW_013753160.1, read as the reverse complement.
CATAATACACGAACTTCAGAGAAGGAAAAATATTTGGAGTTGAAGGAATAATGTTTTTATGTTACTAATATTTTAAAGAGTTGTTGTTTAGGTGTGACGCTTAGAAAATAAGTTAGAATAAACTTTGGAACTAAGAAACTTAAAATTGCATTCGAAGATCAAATCTGCATCTTCTGACGTTTCGCGCAAAACTTTATTCAAAACTAACAGCATTTTATTTTTTATTCAGAATATCAAAATTAAAAAAAAAGAGTTTGGTCCGTGTGCACACTGACGTTTTAGTTGTAGCCTCAAAAAGCATAACAAAGTGTAATAAGATGCGTGACACGACTTCAGATAGCCTCAGCCTTTTTTATTCACTTCCTCTTTTCTCTTCAGCTACTTTTGTTTCTCGTAAAAAACTTTAATCTAAAACAGGGGGTGCAAAGATGGAGGTGTAATTGTGAATGATCTACATGGAATAGGCTGGTTCTCGCATTTTTTTCTTTCCTATAAGATTAGAACTGTATCTCCTGTTCTTTTTCCGGATTTTGCGTGCAAAGTTACACAAAAGGCTATATGCCCTAGACGATCCCAATTTTGATGTGATAAACTTGACGTGAGGCAATTTTTAACAGCACGCTTGTCTGACCGCGTAATGGAATTCGACAACGGGAGGTGAACCTTGGACCCACGATTCACAGTCCGGCACGCTAACTAATATCAGACCTTTAAGCTTAGGAATCTATTGATATTTTCTTTAGATTTCTACAATATTTAATCATATTCTTGTTTAA
>NW_013753159.1:0-1129 GCF_000517525.1 Limulus polyphemus | reverse complement strand
CGTGCTTACTTTATGGAAAGTTTTTGTTCTTTTTTGGGTGGGTTGTTTAAATATTGCACAGAGAGTTAATCGCAAAAAAAAACATTATTATTACATTATACTCGTGTTCAGAGTAAAACATGCACGTTGTGATAATAGAAATATTAAATAAATGCGTTGACAAATAAAGATTACAGATATTCATAGCTTTAGGCTGAAGTAGAAGAAACACCGGTGAACATGGTTGCCTTAAAATAATTTAGAAAATGGGAAAATTAATCACATAAAATACTATCGTATTTCTAGCCTTATCCGCAGCTAAAGGATCGTTGTTTAATTTTCTTAAAGCTACTGGTGCTGCTCGAATGCACGCTGCGTTGTGTGGTATTTTATTTTTTGTCATTAAATATACGCTAAACAAAAATACGAAATTACATGAAATTTATAGTAGGTTGAAAATGTAATGCCCGAACTATAAAAACCCACAGTAAGAAGTAAGGGGTCCGCTGAAGTCACGCTTTAGCAGTGTTTTAATGACGTTTCTGAGGCGCGCGCTATTAATTCTCAGGCGATTTGCTTTCGTTTGATTGTAACTTACTATTAATTTTCCTCACCGTCTAAAGACCATTTACAGCCTTAGACAGGATTGGGCATAGACGCATTAACTTTATATTTGAATTTTTAAAACTATGTGTGGAACCAAGTAATTTTTTTTCTTCTTTCAGTTTTCTGTCAATAGTTAGTTATTTAATTGTTGCTTTTAATGAACTAATCGTTGGGGAGGACTGGATGATATTTTATTACACCTAACTAATCGTGATCTTCTGGACATGGCCTGGTGGTTAAGGCGCTTGACTCGCAATCTGAGAGTGGCGGGTTCGAATCCCCATCATCGAATATGCTAGTATTTTTTTAATTATGGGGGTGTTATAACGTTACAGTCAACCCCACTATTCGTTTATAACAGAGTAGCCCTAGAGTTGGCGGTGGGTGATGTTGACTAGGTTCGTGCCACTAGAGGGTGCTTTGGTAGAAAAATGCGTAAAACGACCACCTAATATAAAAATAAATGAGTTTACCTTTTTAAACTTTTACACACAACTATGTTTAGTAATGCAGGAAATACAAATTACAACTAGACACCAACATG
>NW_013753158.1:0-1131 GCF_000517525.1 Limulus polyphemus | reverse complement strand
GGTGGGCAGAGCACAGATAGCCCATTGTGTAGCTTTGTGCTTAATTACAAACAAACATAATAAACATATAACTCACAAACAATAACACATATTTTGCATACATGCCAACTTTATACATAGAAGGGAAAACTTAATGAATGCTAAAGGGGTCCTCCAAATAGTTTGAAAACTGAAGACGTATTTAAGAAATTCAGCTTTTTTGAAGTTGTTAAATTTTAGAAATTGCAGTGGATATAAAAACATGTGATATACCTATAGATATGAATGATAAAATGAAAAGGCTAGTAATCAAAATGGCGACAAATCTTCAGAAAACCCTCGCATTCTTTTTCTTTACGTTTAATCCGAAGCTTCTATTACGAATAAGAAAATGGCTGCCCTCATTGTTGGCCTTAATTCTTTACCTTTCACGGGTCCACTTCATTGTTGGCCTTAATTCTTTACATTTCACGGGTCCACTTCATTGTTGGCCTTAATTCTTTACATTTCACGGGTCCACTTCATTGTTGGCCTTAATTCTTTACATTTCACGGGTCCACTTCATTGTTGGCCTTAATTCTTTACATTTCACGGGTCCACTTCAAAGAAACGGATAAATGTTTTATTAGTTTTTTAAACAAACAAAGTTTGTAAGAGGATGGAAAATAGGTGACGTGACTGAAAATCGAAAATTATCAGGTAAAATCCGAGCTTATTATGTAGATTCGCGCTAAAAAAAACCGAGACATGAGGTAAAGTAGTAATATGAATTGTTTTCATTTTTTTTTAGAGCTAAGTTACCTAATGGGCTGTTTGCACTTTGTCCACCAAAGTGAATCGAACTCCGGATTTCAGCGTTTTATCTTTGTATGATTACTCCCGACCAACTAGGGGAGTAGTAAATTGAAATGTTTGTTTGTTTGTAATTAAACACAAAGCTACACAGTGGGCTATTTGTGCTCTGCCCACCACGGGTATCGAAACCCGGTTCATAGCGTTGTAAGTCCTCAGACATACCCATTGTGTAGCTTTGTGCTTAATTACAAACAAACAAACCAACGATTGTTTGTTCTAGTTACACTTACAACAGTATCTAGATTGATAATGTTACACGAAAAATAGAATTTCAAGGATTTGGTGTAAATATTAAAC
>NW_013753157.1:0-1131 GCF_000517525.1 Limulus polyphemus | reverse complement strand
TAGTAAAAAATTCGATGACGAGGAACCCATTTTGAGACTAATAATGGCTGGAGACGGCTTAAATGGGTAATGAAGAAAAACTTCAATGAAGAAAAACTTCATTACCCATTTAAGCCGTCTCCAGCCATTAATAGTAAAAAATGTAAGTTTTGTTTGAGAGTTGGAGAAGATGAAGAATGAAAATTTTGTTTCACAGTTGGAAATGATGTAGAAAGCCAGTTTTGTTTGACAGTCAGAGACAATGAAGTATTTCAGTTTTGTTTGACAGTTGCAGACGATGAATAATGTCAGTTTCTTTGACAGTTTGAGAGAGTGAAGAATGTCCGTTTTGTGTGACAGTTCGAGGTAGAGAAGAATATCAGTTTTCTTTTACAGTTAGAGACCCTGAAGAATGTCAGTTTTGTTTCACAGATGAAGATGATGAAGAATGCCATTTATCGTTTACTGTTGAAGACAGTGAAGGATGTTAGTTTTCTACGACAGTTGAAGATGATGAAGAATGTCTGTTATGATTTATTGATGAAGACAGTGAAGAATGTCAGTTTTGTTTGATTGTTGGAGACTACGAAGAATGTCAGTTATGTTTGACATTTGGAGACAGTGAATAATGACAGTTTTTTGACAGTTGGAGACGATGAAGAATGTTAGATGTTAATGATTTAAAAAGACACTTGTGTAAAAACATCTATTTACAATTAAAAGGAATACAGCATTAAAATCATTACACAATAAATAGTTACTTCAGCAGTAACGTAAAAGGCATGGTTAGAAATTATATTCCCACATATTCATTTACATATCAATAATATCATATAGGCTTAAACTGTCAAGAGTTACAACACATCTGTCCAGTACTTTATTATTTCTAGACCTGGACCAGCTTCCTTGTTTAATACGATATCTTTGTTTTTTTAATTCCAAAATTTTTTCCGATATTTAATTCTATTTTAAATTCTACTGATTTATCAACTTAGTGTTATTCCAGTCTACAACATGAGATGTTTCATCCACATGTTCTAATAATACCGCTTCATTTACTCTATATTTTTCTACCACGTTTTTATGTTCCTTCATCCTGAATTCTAAATTTTTACACGTTTGGCCAATAAAAACTCGATCACAGATACAATG
>NW_013753156.1:0-1131 GCF_000517525.1 Limulus polyphemus | reverse complement strand
AATCGCAGAAGATGTCAACCTCGAAGTTTTCCGAAGAAGATTATTAGTGACTTAAATAAACATTTTTGGAGAGATTTTCAGATCTCGACAGAATTGAGAGTGACATTCTTCTGTTCCAGAATCCGTTTGATTGTAACTTTGATGACGTGCCAGTCGAACTACAGTTGGAGCTCATTGATTGGCAAGCAAATGACTTGCTGAAAGAGAAGCACAGAGAAGGAAAACTTGTTGAATTTTATCGCTGCTTACCTGATGATGAGTTTTCAAAGTTGAAGAAATTTGCCTCTGGTGTTTGGAACAACTTATGTGTGTGAGCAAACATTTTCAAAAATGAAGTATGTGAAGTCAGCACATCGAACGAGGTTGACTGATGAACATTTGAAAGCAATTCTCTTGGTTGGATGCAGCAATTCCAAAGCATATATTGATGATATCTCAAAAGCGAAACGCCAGTTTCACAAATCTCACTAATCTTTTTTGCTGCTTAGTTTGTGAGATTCGGATATGTGCGCACTGGGTGTGATATAACTATCTGATTGCTAACGGCACCTTCTTTGATAACTTTTTGGTAAATAAACATGTTTGTTATCTTTATTTTTTGTGTATTCACTGTATTGTATTGAACAAAATGGTTATGCGGCCCGCGCTCGTCATTCTCTCAGTTATCTGGCCCACTGTGAAAAACGTTTGGTGACCCCTGGCCCATAGGACAGCAGAGCATGAAACCACTGGATACACTCCAGCAAAGTTGATGTTTGGTCGGGAACTTCGGTTGCCAGTGGATCTGTTAACAGGACGCCCACCTTATGAAGAGTTGCCTGAAAATGTGTCAGAATTCGTGAAAGTGTTATCGGAAAGGATGAATGATATTCACCATCAAGTGCGTTCAAACTTGAAAACGTCTGCTGATTCGATGAAGTTATCTTATGATAAGAGATCTACTGAAGTTAGTTTTGTACCAGGAGACAAGGTGTGGTTGAATAATCCCAGGAAAACCAAAGGGAAGTCTCCTAAGTTGTCATCTCCATGGGAAGGCCCATATGACATAATGGGTCGTCTCTCAGACGTGACTTTCCGGATAAGATGTGGGCGGCGATGTAAGCCAAAGGTGGTGCATGCCAAAAGGCTTCT
>NW_013753155.1:0-1132 GCF_000517525.1 Limulus polyphemus | reverse complement strand
TTAAGAATAACAATGGCATTGCCTTTATCAGGGCGTGTAACATGGATGTTTTTATTTAGTGACAATTCTTTTAAGGCTAAGATTTCGTCAGGGGTTGGAGGGTTAGGTTCTCTCTTACTATTAAAATTATAAAATGTAAATAGAGCAAGATTTTTTTAATTTGGTAATAAAAAAATCATGGAATTGATTAAGATTGCCTTTATCGTACATGGGAAGGTCTTTCAGATTTCTGTATAGCAGTTCGAATGGATAAAGAAAGTTGGCGTAATTCAGTTTTCGCGGAGGAAGAGAGAAATTAAGTCTTTTAGCAGTTTCTCCCCATGATTACTGTTTAGTGTTTTATTTGTTTAATTATTGTTATATTTAGCAACTGTACTTTGAAAATATATAAAGACTGATGTAAATTTATTTTATTCTGCTTTAGATACTGAAGATGGAATCTGATAGAATTCCGAAACGTTTATGTATGTCCCCTTTTTTGTCAATAAACAATATTTTATATTATAAGTGTCGTAATCTTGTTTATAACATTTCATAAATTTTTGGCGACACTTTAAATAATTTGTTTGTTTTACAGTAAAGCCACACTGAGATATCTGCTGTGTATACTGCGGAGAATCGAAACCAAAGTTTTAGGATTGCAAGTCTGGACACTTTAAATAGCTACAGGTAAGGACGTAGAAGTAAAAGTTGTTGAGTAAAGTTAGTTGGAATTGTGCAACAGTAAAAACTATGACTAGGACTTACAAAAGAGAAAATAAAGTAAGTAGGAGGTATATTTTGTATCAAACCGGTAAATATTATGGAAATAAATTGTTTTTCTATGATAACAGAAGAAAGTATAATTAAAATAAAGCTTTAATCAAAATAAACATGATAATGGAATAGAAAAAAAAAAGGAAGTGTATTTGATAAGTTTAAACTAATTTCTTTTTAGTATATTTTAATAAACTTAATTTTTGTTCGGATTGTATTTTATGTTTGTATATTTTGAACAGTATGTATCTAATTCAGGTTATTTGTGTTTGGTTAAAAAAAGTCGTATTTGGATGTTTTTATCACAGATTATGTGTAAAATTACATCCTGAAGAGTGACCTTTGAAGTCACGAAACCGGTAGAAAACAATAATAA
>NW_013753154.1:0-1129 GCF_000517525.1 Limulus polyphemus | reverse complement strand
CAATCACGTACAAAAACTATGAAACAAATGCACTAAGTAACAATCACGTACAAAAACTATGAAAGAAATGCACTAAGTAACAATCACGTACAAAACCTATGAAACAAATGCACTAAGCAACAAAAACTATGCGTTCATTTTTTCTTATTTTCAATCAAAATACACTAAGTATTTACATAAAAAACGCGAAAAAGTTTCTGATAATGGCCATTAGTAATACAATACAATCTCCAAAATACTCCTGTTCAGACAAATCAGTAAGTATATATATATATATATTTATACACAAAAGTTCTTAAATATAACTGCCTGTGTAAGTACACTATACGCACTAAATACGTGTTACAGATGTTTTGACGTCGTCTTATGTCAGATATACTGTACATACATGATTTTGGTAACTAAGAACGTTGACTGTATTTATGAAACAATATTCCAGATTTCAGCTAAACTTACTAAACCGTTATGGTTATTTATTTATTGACGAATTATTACTAAATATTATCTTTAAAGTGTCCTCTGCGGTGATTTCACCAAGGAAACAATGCCAGTGGTATATTTATGAAAACATCAATCTTCGATTTTAGTTGAATATAACTAAATATGAAACTTTCTGGACACATACTGACCAATTTTTATTAAATATGATACTACGTGGCTGTGCGTGTGTGAAGGGGGGAGGGTCCTGTGCGGTGATTGATATGTCTGTCAACAGGGCTGATGCAAGGGTATTTGGTGCCCTAGGCAAACTTTCAAGCTTTGCGCCCCCCCCTACCCTTCTCATGTATAGCAAAACATGTGATTATCAAAAACGTTCACAATCCAAATGTTTAGATTTTATTTGACCGATATCAAAACAATAACATAAAATGTCGTGATTTAGTATGGTAATATTGTTGGATTTATCATGTTAATCAGTTTTGATCATCTTATTTTTATTAATTTCAGCAACATTTTTTGTTTGTTTGTTTATTACTACTAATTTTATGTGTATGTAATTTAATTATTAATTAATTAACCTTAACTATTTTTTTTTATTACTATCCAGATTTTTAACGACATTGTCATGAGATGTGTTGAATAACTGATGTATGTTTGTTTACACCCCCCTCTATGAGGGTGGATCAAT
>NW_013753153.1:0-1131 GCF_000517525.1 Limulus polyphemus | reverse complement strand
ATCACACTACGATCAACAGAATTTTAGGTTGCATCTACAGAAATATTAAACACAAGTCTAAAGAAGTTATAATTTCATTGTATACATCACTGGTTAGGCCACATTTGGAGTATTATGTTCATTCTTGGGTTCCTTACCCTAAGAAGAACATTGAATTATTCGAAAGGGTTCAGAGGAGGTCTACTGGAATGGAGTGGTTATCACGTGAAGATACGTTAAGATCTCTGAAATTGCTTCCTCTTGAAAATAGAGTTAGAGGGGATCTGATTGAGGTGTTTAAGATTGTAAAGGGAATTGATAGTGTTCATGCATCATTTTTTTCATATCTACCAGTGAGAATAGTAGGACTAGGGGACACAAATAAATTTTTGCGGGGTAGGAGTCATCTGCAAGTAAGACAGTTTTATTTTTGTAACAGAGTAGTTGGTCACTGGAATGGGTTGTCTTCGGATGTTGTGGAGGCAGTACATTTAGTGAATTTAAGGGAAACCTTGGTAAGTATATGAAAGAAAAGGGCTGGCATTGAGAGTTTATTTATTTAGGTCCCTTGTTGTTTCTAAACATTATGTTATGTCAATACATCCTCTTACAAACAAGAGCCACAGACTATTTATCAACCTGAACAGATATCGGACACCTGGTAGTAAGAAATGAATTCTATCAAAAGAGAAAAAAAATGCCCAAAAACTCTTGATTACACAGTGAATATTTTGAATCATTAGGTTCATTAAGGCTCTAATACCTTAACAATTACATAGGTTCGTTAGTGCTCTAATACCTTAAAACTTACTTAGGTTCGTTAGGGTTCTAATACCTTAACACTTAATTAGGTTTGTTAGGGTTCTAATACCTTAACATTTACTTAGGTTCATTAGGGATCTAATACCTTAACACTTACTTAGGTTCGTTAGGGCTCTAATACCTTAACACTTACTTAGGTTCGTTAGGGCTCTATTATCTTAACATTTACATAGGTTCGTTAGGGCTCTATTATCTTAACATTTACATAGGTTCGTTAGGGCTCTATTACCTTAAAACTTACTTAGGTTCATTAGGGATCTAATACCTTAACACTTACTTAGGTTCGTTAGGGCTCTAATACCTTAACACTTACTTAGGTTCGTTAGGGCT
>NW_013753152.1:0-1131 GCF_000517525.1 Limulus polyphemus | reverse complement strand
GTACAAACTGTCTTCAAACGACGCTAACTATGACACATATCGCAGGGGAGGGGTCCACAATTAAGTCCAAGAGCAGTTACCCTACAATAATCCAGAGGTTAGTTTACATTACTGTCTTTCTGCATAACAATAATTTCAACTGACTTATACGACAAACGATTTTGGTTCAGTATGTAAGATCGTATAATTTGAACTTACTTTGTAAACAATAAGTGTCGATTTATTGCTAACACTTGCCATTTTATTTTCTAACATCTGATAGGATATTGCAACTTGTATTATTTTCTGTGAAACATTCACTTTGAAGTACGAAACATTAATTCCTGAGACAGTTAGTAAGTGTACATTTTTTGACATAAAGAATTAATGCTCCTCATATAAAAGTGAGAAACTAATTTATTAAAATAACCTATAAATAAATGTACAACATTTATAAAACAAATATTATATACAGACTTAAATTATTTGCGACAAATATTATAAGGAACAAGAAAAATTGATCATTCGATTCTCACACATGCACTAATACTAACACACGAGTCCCCACGTGGGACAGTGGTAAGTCTATGGATTTACAATGCTAAAATTCGGGGTTCGATTCCCTGTGGTGAACACAGTAGATAGCTTAATGTGGCTTTGCTCTAAAATAAAGAAACCAAACTTTCTCCTTGAGTTAAAGTTTTATAGTTACAAGAAGCACATGTGTGTTTTACAACTTACTGTCAGTGTCCAGCATACGACTAATGTTTAAAAGCCAGATAAATCTAGACCAAACTTAGAGTTTCATAGTAAATTTGAGAGACGGAAAATGAGAAATAACCAATTCAACAAAGATAAAAATAGTGGATAGTTTTATAATTAACTACATGTACTTCAATCTTATCTAAGATAAAAGAGACAGACAGATTTATAACTAACTAGACGTACTTTTTTAACACTATCTCACACATAGGTCAACGATGATGATAGTGATAATTGTTAAAATAGTCATATTTTCTAACTCAGAGCTAAAATCAACCCTTCAGGTGATCATCAGTAACCTACGAGATTTACAATGTCATCTTATAGTATAACGAAATACATGTGTAGAGCTCAGTGTACTTGGCAGGTAAGTACACCAGTGTGGGTCTA
>NW_013753151.1:0-1149 GCF_000517525.1 Limulus polyphemus | reverse complement strand
CTGTAAATATCACTAGATACACAAATTCACGGTGTTAGAAAACACGTAGGTTCAAGAAGTCTTGACAGAAATGAATAAAAAGCCCTACAACCCGAGCGCTTTCGAAAGGTGGACCTTTCTTCTTCAGGGGCAAACTGTATCGTCGTATAAGTGCTGTTACTGTCACAAGAAACACAGTGGAAGAGTCCCTACATTATGTACACATTATAAATGTCTTAATGTGCACACGGCATTATTAAGTAGTACTTAATAGTAGGGATCGCCAAGGTTTCCAAATAATTCACGCGCCGAAAAACCTATCTAATTCCTATGCAAAAAACCCACCAGTCAGAGTATTGGTTACGGTATATTATGCACGTACATACTAATAATACGCTAAAATTATCGCTAACATTTCTGATATAACAATTCAAAAATTTCTCAAACAGCGACTTTTTCGTCTACTACCTACCTACCTGATCACGTCAGCGGGGCTAGTGCCTAGACGCCTGGGACTATCGCTACAAAACTTCTCCAGCTTACTTGACTGAACTGTGGGTATCTGCTTTTGATATTCCGAAAAATAAATAAAATATATACGGATATTTTTATGGTAGACATATCTTGCAAGTACTTAAATACCTTTTAACACCAATTCAACCCAATAGATGGCAGCATTATCAATGGACAAACACGCAACCGTTCTAAAGGTGAAAGTCAACAAACAGGAGTATTAAAAAATTACGAATTATAAAATGAATTTGGGATCCTGCTACAAAAAGTAATAAAACAAGAATTAAAACGACAATCAGAAATTTATAAAATTTAGTCTCTACTTTGGTAGCTTGATACACTTTCTATAGGCCAAAGTAAGGATTACATTTTACAAATTTGTGATTGTGGTTTTAATTCTTGTAAAAGTTATAGCTATCAGGGATATGGCTGTACAAAAAGTTTATAGATGTTGTGTCCGTTACATGGACATATAAAACCTAAACAAATACATAGCAAAAAAATTAAAATTTTAACTGAATGTAGATGTCGTTGTTGCAATAAAAAGTAAACAAATAAGTTTGTTTGTTTGTTTTGAATTTCGCGCAAAGCTACACGAGGGCTATCTGCGCTAGCCGTCCCTAATTTAGCAGTGTAAGACTAGAGGGAAGGCAGCTA
>NW_013753150.1:0-270 GCF_000517525.1 Limulus polyphemus | reverse complement strand
GAGATAGAGCTCAGGATCGGGGTGTAGGCGCCACTGGTAGCAAAAATGTATGCAAACAGTCTTGAGGGCAGTCTGAAGCTGCCATTCAATAAACCTCATGATCAACGACTGACATAAGATGTGGAAATTATCGATAGAGCCCGTTTGCAACAGTATGAGGAAGTTGTGTAGTGCTAGCATTACTCTTGATACTGAAAAGTGTGACACTCAAGACACAGCCCTGAGGGACTCCAAGTCTGTGTAAAAGAATGGGAAAGATTCGAACCCACA
>NW_013753149.1:0-2433 GCF_000517525.1 Limulus polyphemus | reverse complement strand
GACAACACAAAGAAACCACAAGTCATAACATATTAATGAACGACTTTACCATAACAACAGTTGGATCTACATACATTGAATATGCCATTAAAAGTCTTCTAATTGTGAAAAACCACCCAAAATCTAAATATTCAACAAACACCCTTCCAACTAATATTGGTTTTATTAACATAATGACATTAACCGTCTGTATTTCGTGTATTATAAGTTGTGACTGATCAATGTCTAGTATTCAAGTTTCAGTTTACGATATTGTATGTATAAACGTATTTTCGTTATTTTTCATTTCCCAAAAATAATAATAGCGTTTGATTACACCCTGTAGTTTACTTTCTATGGTCCATATTCTCACAGGTCATATGGACTTCCTTTAATTTGTACTAAATCAAAAATACGATACCTTATAACCTTAGTTCTTTCCAAAGGTGAACATTTCTTCTTCAAGGACAAAATAGGAATGAGCGTTTTGTTTTGTTTCTGTCTGTCTGTGATCTATATCGGAATTTAAGTATTATAAACCAAGGAGGGCCAGGTGCATTTGACCTTTACTCTACTACGTGGCAAGTTTTCCGTTTTCAATTCTCTCAGGGGAACCGTGGGAAGTAAGTGAGGATACTCAGAGTACAAGGTGCTAACAACCATCCCATCCTGTTAGTAAACTCTAATAAAGTCACTTAGCGTCTCAACTGCTAGCTTAAACATTGACCAGATTTACTTCACCAATAAATCTTATTTTTGCAAGCGGGACGAAGAGAAACAGTAGTTTTTGAGCGCCACTGATTCTCTTTCAAGCCTCCAAGATGAGATGAAATGATGGCGCTCAGAAGCGATTGCTTCTCTTCATCGCGCTCGTGATAGAAGGGAGCGGCTATGCAAGTCATACATGAGATCGTTTTACCTAAACTCAACGGTCATTAACGGACTTATGGTTTTTCAGAGTGGAGGAATCTAAAAATCCAAGCTAGAGACTTAACCGTGGGGATAGTGGGATACCCCGTGAAAAACCACTTTGCCGATCAGGCACCGAATAACCTACCTGACCAGTGCCCGATTAAACTCACGCGGTATTGTGGGATACCCCGTGAAAAAGGTTATTCGGTGCCTGATCGGTGAAAGTGGCAGGCACTGGTCAGGTAATTAAACTCACGCGGTATTGAGGCGGCATGATCAGGGAAGGAGTGATAGGCGTTGGAGTCATTGTCATTGGTTGACTAGTAGAGGAGGAATTTCTTGTTGGTTAGGAAGTGGTTGAAGGATTTTAGTTGGCTAGTTGTGGTTCTATCTTGGTTCGAGTCTTCATCTTTGCTGATGGAGAAGCTAGAGCAGGAATCATCTGTATGAACGTGGTGTGACGACGGAGATATCGATTTGCAAGGGTGCTAGCGAGTCGGATGGGAGGCAATCAGTGGAAGGTTCAGAAATGAAGGGATAGAGAATGTAGAAGTGTTGATGGGCTCAGGAGACGGCTGGGTTCGGGTGATTTTTCTGCTCTTGTAGGGCTTGGTATGAGTAGTGTGAGAGGTTACAGTTTCCTGGGGTTCTATTTTGGGTGTATTTATGCATGGTTGTGGTTAGTTTCTGGATTTTGGGCGTCTGGATGAAAGTTAGAGGCATGGTGCGTGGTAGGGATGAGACTGTTATTTTTGGGTGCTGCTGTCTAATGATGGGTGCAGGGAAAGACGAGGGGAGGGTATTTACTGTATGGCGTTTCGGCTTTAAGGTGAAATATGTGAAAGGAGCATCCGTGTGTATGTGGTAGGCGGATTGTTGCGGCGTGGTGACTATTTCGATGAACAGCGTCTCTTTTTCTGTATTCCTTGAGCGGATACGGGGCACTGTGTGTAGTTTAGTATTGAGTTCACGATCTGTTGTTTTCTGGATATCTTCATTGATTGGTCTACACCTCTTACAAAAAAAAGTTTATGTTCATATTTGTCATTAAAAGAATCGGTGGTTTTATAAAATTGCATGTTAGACAACAATCTTTACTGCATGTATAACAAACTTTCTTTGACGGGGTGTAATTCCTTTTTGCATGGACAATGATATCTTTTAGACTTAATTTGTACTAATATAACTCAATATTCGCTGTTCTCGGACAATGTTGATGATGAAATAACTGTAATCCGAAATATTGGACTCACGTAAATAACTTGTTTTTTGTCCTGACTACAGTGTTTTTCTTCATTAGAAAACTCGGATATTTTGATGGAAGACTTGAAACTATACAAACATTTGTATTTTGGATGCTGTTTGTTGTAGAGATAATTTTCTTAAATTTAGTTAGTAACATTTCGAATGAATCTTTTATGTACTAATACTGATAGCTGCAGGACTTCAAAGGAAAAACAACATTCTTCGAAAAATTATATTTTCTAAAAGTAGTATTTACACAAATTATTGGTATTTTATATTTATTTCGACTCTTTCACG
>NW_013753148.1:0-1132 GCF_000517525.1 Limulus polyphemus | reverse complement strand
GTAACTCTAGTTATTGAATTTGTAACCACCATACTCATCTCTAGCGTTTTTTGGTACAACAACTCCACGAACACCTAGGTGTAGCTCTAGTTATCGAATTTATAACCACCATACTCATCTTTAGCTTTACTTGGCACAACTACTACATGAACACCTAGGTGTAACTATAGTTACCGAATTTATAACCACTATACTCATCTTTATCGTTACTTGGTACACCAACTCCACGAACACCTAGGTGTAACTCTTGTTACCGAATTTTTAACCACAATACTCATCGTTAGCGTTATTTGGTACAACAATTCCATGAACACCTAGGTGTAACTCTAGTTACGGAATTTATAACAACCATACTCATCGTTAGCCTTACTTGGTACAACTACTCCATTAACACTTAGGTTTAACTCTTGTTACCGAATTTATAACCCCATACTAATCTTTAGCGTTATTTGGTATAGCAACTCCACAAACACCTAGGTGTAACACTAGTTACCGAATTTGTATCCACCATACTCATCTGAAGCTTTACTTGGTACAACAACTCCACGAATACCTAGGTGTAACTATTGTTACCGAATATATAACCACCATACTCACCTTTAGCTTTACTTGGCACAACTACTACATGAACACCTAGGTGTAACTATAGTTACCTAATTTATAACCACCATACTCATCTTTAGCATTACTTGGTACACCAAATCCACGAACACCTAGATGTAACTCTAGTTATAGAATTTATAACCACCATACTCATCGTTAGCGTTATTTAGTACAACAACTCCACGAACACCTAGGTGTAACTCTACTTACCGAATTTATAACCACCATACTCATCCTTAGGCTTACTTGGTACAACTACTCCATAAACACCTAGGTATAACTCTAGTTACCGAATTTATAATCACAATACTCATTTTTAGACTTACTTGGTACAAATACTCCATGAACACTTAGGTGTAACTCTAGTTACAGAATTTAGAACCACCATACTCATCTTCAGCATAAGTTGTTACAACTACTCCATGAACACCTAGGTGTAACTCTAGTTACTGAATTAATAACCCCCATACTCATCTGTAACGTTATTTGGTACAACAACTCCCAGAATACCTTGGTGTAACTCTAGTTG
>NW_013753147.1:0-1419 GCF_000517525.1 Limulus polyphemus | reverse complement strand
CTGTTGACTTTAGTCTGCAGCCAGTGTGTTTATTAACTCATCTGTTTACAACATATCTTCATTGGTTTTCTCAAGTCCGAGTGGATTAAATTCATCCAATAACAATATCGTTCTATGACCCACTGTTGACTTTAGTCATGATTTCATAAACACATTGTCTGGAGACTAAAGTGAACAGTGGGTAATAAAACGATACTAGCTATTGGGTCCTATTTAATCCAGTCGGTCTTAAACAAACACATGTAGATATGTTGTAAATATATGAGTTAATTACCAAACTGGCTACACCATTTACAACATATATTCATTGATTTCCACAAGTCCGAGTGGATTAAATAGATCCAATAACAATTATCGTTTTATGACCCACTGTTGACTTTAGTCTGCAACCAGTTTGTTAATTAACTCATATGTTTACAACATATCTACATGTGTTTGTTTAAGACCTACTGGATTAAATAGGACCCAATAGCTAGTATTGTTCTATGATCCACTGTTGACTTTAGTCTGCCTCCAATGTGTTTATTAACTCATCTATTTACAACATATCTTCATTGGTTTCCTTAAGTCCGTGTTGATTAAATAGATCCAATAACAATTATCGTTCTATGACCCTCTGTTGACTTTAGTCTGCAGCCAGTTTATTAATTAACTCATATATGTACAACATATCTACATGTGTTTGTTTAAGAACGACTTGATCAAATAGGACCCAATAGCTAGTATGGTTCTCTGACCCACTGTTGACTTTAGTCTGAAGCCAGTTTGTTAATTAACTCATATATTTACAACATATCTACACGTGTTTGTTTAAGACCGACTGGATTAAATAGGACCCAGTAGCTAGTATCGTTCTATGACCATCTGTTGACTTTAGTCTGCCTCCAATGTGTTTATTAACTCATCTATTTACAACATATCTTCATTGGTTTCCTTAAGTCCGTGTGGATTAAATAGATCCATTAACAATTATCGTTCTATGACCCACTGTTGACTTTAGTCTGCAGCCAGTTTATTAATTAACTCATATATTTACAACATATCTCCATGTGTTTGTTTAAGACCGACTAGATTAAATAGGACCCAATAGCTAGTATCGTTCTATCACCCACTGTTGACTTTAGTCTGCAATCAGTTTGTTAATTAACTCATATATTTACAACATAACTACATGTGTTTGTTTAAGACCGACTGGATTAAATAGGACCCAATAGCTAGTATCATTCTATGACCCACTGTACACTTTAGTCTCCAGACAATGTGTTTATTAGCTCATCTATTTACAATATACATTCATTGATTTCCTAAAGTCCGAGTGGATTAAATAGATCCAATAACAATTATCGTTGTATGACCCACTGTTGACTTTAGTCTGCAACCAGTTTGTTAATTAACTCATATGTTTACAACATATCTACA
>NW_013753146.1:0-1132 GCF_000517525.1 Limulus polyphemus | reverse complement strand
AACTCTTCGTAGGGTGGGCATCCTGTTATCAGGTCCACCGGCACCGAAGTTCCCAACCAAACATCAGCTTTACTAGAGTGTATCCAGTGGCTTCATGCTCTGCTGTTCTATAGGCCATCAACAGTGGAGGGAGTAAGACATCCCAATCATCTTGGCGGCTATTACATAACTTTGCCAATTCCTGTCCCAGTGTTCAATTGTACTTTTCTACCATCCCATCACACTGTTGGTGGAGTGGCATTGTTCTGGTGTTTCGTATGCCAAACAACTTGCAGCATTCATGGAACACAGCTGATTCAAAGTTATGACCTTGATCTGAATGCAGTTCATATGGCATACCAACTCTGAAGAAGAAGTCACTAATAGCCGAAGCTACAGTTGTAGCTTCCTGATTTGGTATTGAATATGCCTCAGGCCACTTGGTGAAATAATCCATCACCACACAAATGTACCTGATTCCAGCACGAGTTTGGGGCAAAGGACCAGCAATGTCAATGGCCACTCTTTCCATTGGTGTGCCAACTTGATATAACTTCATTGTAGCACATCCCTTGTGCTTGGGTCCCCCTTTTAGCACAACATGTACTGTATGTCCTGCACCATTCTTCCACATTTTGCCTCATACCTATCTAGTAAAATCTCTGTCGTAGGTGACTCAATGTCTTCTTAGCTCCGAAATGACCTCCTGTTAAAATATCATGGGATTGATGCAGCACAACTTCCCATAACTTTCTCGGTATAACTGTTTGCCAGGTCGTCACTTTCCCATCTGAAGTTTCCAATCTCTGGAGAAGAATACCATCTTCAAGCTTCAACTGGTCCATTGTGCCCAATAGTTCTTTGTCACAGGGCTTAAGCTAGACACCTTCTCACAAGCAGTGCACAAAACACTTGCTTTTAGAAAATCAATTATTGGCTTCAAATCTTGATCTTTCTCCTGTTCTGCTTTAATATCTATATTTTGTTCCACTTCACCATCATCAACTTTTTAAGTCACTTTGATCTCAGCTTGATGGCACCTGGTTAGTTCAACCTCTCTTTTAACAGTTACCGGAATTTGGCCTTTGTTGTTCCCAAACATCATTTTATCAAAATTAATTACAAACCTCCTCGGTAGTAAGTAGTCCAACCC
>NW_013753145.1:0-1132 GCF_000517525.1 Limulus polyphemus | reverse complement strand
GAGGTACCAAGGTTGGTACAGTCATCAGGATTCAAATCCAGAAAAAGGGCAGCTTTCAGAGAAGATCGGGGGACGTTTGCTGGCACTGTAATTAACCTGGGCACAAGAGAGCTCAATGCCAGCAACTTCAACACAGGGAAGATGCTATGGCAAGAAAGGCTGCTACCCAGAAAGGTTGTTGGAACTGTGGAGAGCAAGGACATATGAGGAGCCAATATAAGAAGAATATTATCAATAAGTCAGCCTTAAGGAAACCAGTAGTGGTTCGTGTTGATGGACGCTTATGAACCCCAGTTGTGAAAGTCCCAACAGCTAAGTGTAAAATGCCACGCACACATAGTGTCTATGTGACAGGAATCCTGGATGGCCAAAGGTGCAACTTTGTCATAGATTCTGCATCTCAGCAAACCCTTGTGAGTATCAAGATGATGGATCACGAAGGAGTACCAGAAGCCATATAGAAGCTCTGTGGTATGACAGGACATTCTGCAAGATTGTGGGTAACTATTGAGCTCATAGGCATGAAGGACAGACACAAAGTATATTTGGCTGGCATTGAAAACCAATGCATATTAGGGTTGGACTACTTACTACCGAGGAAGTGTGTAGTTAACTTTGATAAAATGACGTTTGGGAACAACAAAGGCCAAATTCCGGTAAGTATTGCTGCATCTGTTGATTTTCACGTCACAGCACTTAAGTCAACTACAATACTCCCTATGTCAGAGAAGATAATTTGGGGTAGAATATGAACATCCCCAAGGAAGCCCGATGCTTATGGAAGCAGTGGAAGACCCATCCAGGCCAGCAGACATGAATATTGGAAGATCACTTGTGACAGGTCATCAAGTAGTACCCACACCAGTGGCTAATTTCTCTAAATGTGAGTAGACACTTAAGCAAGAGGCATTGTTGAGTGTGTGCCAGGAGGAAGAACTAGACAATGTTAAGGCAAGAAATACAACCATAAAGAAAGGACATCCTCTCCCAGAACATTTAACTGACCTCTATAAGAAAAGCATAGCCCATTTGCCATCATCACAGTCTCTTCAGGTTATAGAACTTTTGGTGAATTATGCAGACGTCTTATCAAAAGGAGATCATGATTTTGGCTGCACAGGCCTTGTGGAGC
>NW_013753144.1:0-1179 GCF_000517525.1 Limulus polyphemus | reverse complement strand
TGTAGTGGTCAAAACAAGTTGCTCCTCTTCTTCTATTAAAAGAGGAATGCAGAAGACACCATGTAGTGGTTAAAACAAGTTGTTCCTCTTCTTCTATTAGATGGGGGATGCGAAAGACACCATGTAGTGGTCAAAACAAGTTGCTCCTCTTCTTCTATTAAATGAGGAATGCAGAAGACACCATGTAGTGGTTAAAACAAGTTGTTCCTCTTCTTCTATTAGATGGGGATGCAGAAGACACCAAGTAGTGATCAATAGAAGTTGTTCCTATTCTTCATATATATCGGGGATGCAGAAGACATAATGTAGTGGTCAAAACAAGTTGTTCCTCGTCTTCCATTATATGGGGGATGCGGAAGACACCATGTAGTGGTCAAAAGAAATTGTTCCTTTTCTTCCATAAAATGAGGGATGCAGATGACACCATGTAGTGGTCAAAACAAGTTGTTCCTCTTCTTCTATTAGATGAGAGATGCAGAAGACACCATGAAGTGGTCAAAACAAGTTGTTCATCTTCTTCTATTGGATGAGGGATGCAGAAGACACCACGTAGTGGTCAAAACAAGTTGTTCCTCTTCTTCTATTAGATGGGGGGATGCAGAATACACCATGTAGTGATCAATAGAAGTTGTTCCTATTCATCCTATATATCGGGGATGCAGAAGACACCATGTAGTGGTTAAAACAAGTTGTTCCTCTTCTTCCATTATAAGGGGATGCGGAAAACACAATGTAGTGGTCAAAAAAGTTGTTCCTCTTCTTCCATTAAATGAGGGATGCAGAAGACACCATGTAATGGTCAAAACAAGTTGTTTCTCTTCTTCTATTAGAGGAGAGATGCAGAAGACACCACGTAGTAGTCAAAGAAAATGTTCCTGTGCTTCTATTAGATGAGGGATGCAGAAGACACCACGTAGTGGTCAAAACAAGTTGTTCCTCTTCTTCCATTATATGGGGGATGCGGAAGACACCATGTAGTGGTAAAAAAAGTTGTTCCTCTTCTTCCAGTAAATGAGGGATGCAGAAGACACCATGTAGTGGTCAAAAGAAGTTGTTCCTCTTCTTCTATTAGATGAGAGATGCAGAAGACACCACGTAGTAGTCAAAGAAGTTGTTCCTCTGCTTCTATTAGATGAGGGATGCAGAAGACACCACGTAGTGGTCAAAAGAAGTTGTTCC
>NW_013753143.1:0-1130 GCF_000517525.1 Limulus polyphemus | reverse complement strand
AAACATCAATGACCAGCAGTAATCAGCCATCATGCAGATGTTCCACCTTTCCTAATACCTCCTCACCATTTCCATGATATCTTGATGAAACCTTTCCAGACGTTTCAGGTAGAAAACAATCCCTATCACAATTTCTATTGACATCAGATTCAGAATCAGATAAAACTGTATCAAGAGTCTCCGGTGGAGTAGGTACAGGTACATCAGGTCCATGAGCAACAGGTATTATAGCAGTTTGAAGGTTCGGATAAGAAATTTCCTTTTTATTTCGAGTATTGTAGCCTTGCACATTAAATGAGCAAAAATAGTAGTCACCTCCGTCGTTTCTAGGCTCACGCTGGACCATTGGAATACAAATGGTGCAAACTTGTGCGGAGCTTATGATTTGTCTTGGTCCCAAAATTTTATTCCAAAATACGCGTAATATGCTTGTTTGACGAATTCTGTAATGTTTTGCCTTTGTTTCTTTACAAAAAAATGTACCACAAATATAACAGAACATGTTTGGGTAATTTACACAAACTCGTGTTGCCATAGCGACGAATAAATAATATTGAAAAGAAAAAAAATGATATCAAAGTGCACGCACAAACAAATACTATCCAGAAATAACACGTCATGCGGCCTGATACCTCCTCTCCATTTCCCTAATGTCTTGATGAAATCTTTCCCCTTGTCAGCACCAAGATTTTCAGGGAAATAGTCAATATGTGAGTGTAAGAAATGAACTTTCAAACTCATATTATAAACCAACCCTTTGTCAATAACATCTTTAAAGGCTTCTTTTTTCAACTTTCCTCATTATCCTTTCGAGCTGTTCATCCGAAGTCAATTTCCTAATCTGAGACCCAACAAAAATCCCTTCTTTAAGTTTCGCTTCTGAAAGAGCTAGGAATTGCCCACATAGGTATTTGAAACAATCGCCATCTTTGTCTAAGGTCCTTACAGACTGCTTCATGAAACCCAGTTTTATGTAAAGTGGAGGTAATAGGACTTTTTTTTGTGTCAGCCAAACTTTAACATTCAATATTTTTCAATCCTGGTATCAGGCTGACTTTGTATAGCCATTTCTTCTTTATCCAGAGCTGATTTCGTGCTCTACTGTCCCATTCACACAAAAAATATGGAAA
>NW_013753142.1:0-1535 GCF_000517525.1 Limulus polyphemus | reverse complement strand
AAAAAAAAATTGGTTTCCTCATATTTAAATACAATGATGCCCTTGATGTAAGACTTTCAAAATGGATATCATTTGATCAAAATTCCTAATTAATTTTTTATAATTTTAAATAAAAATTTCGGCTAGCTTCGATTTCCTGTTTCTCTCCTTTCAGTTATATTGTAAACAAAGAATAGCTTTAAGTATAAATTTATTCGAAATAAACAACATGTAAAAGGCCATTACGTCTTACAAAATAAATTCCTCCTTTTGAATAGTTGTACTCTGGATTAGGGAAAGTTCATTTTTTTTTATATTTTCAGGGGATATAATATTTTTCGTTAAAGGTATAATATCTCAATTTTGAGTTTTTCTACGAAATAAGCACTATCCGATATTTTTTCTATTAAATTTGCGTCAAAAAAGTGCTTTTTTCCATTTTTCAAAAAAATTCATATTTTCACCAAAAACTTATGTTTTTGACCATTTTTTGAAAAACAAATTTGTTTTTCCTCATATTTAACACAAAGATGTTAGACTTTCAAAATGGATATCATTTGATCAAAATTTAAAATAGATTTTTTATAATTTGCAATGAAAATTTCGGCTAGTTTTGATTTTACTGTTTTTTTCTCTCTTCAGTTATAGTCTAAAAAAAGAATAGCTTTAAAAATAACATTATTCGAAAAAAACAACAACATATAAAAGGTTATGTTTTCTTATAAAAAAGATTACTCCTTTGGGAATGTTTTTACTCTGTGTTAGTGAAAGTTCAATTTTTTTGCTTTTCACGGGACTAAATATTTTTTTTAATAGTGTAATACCTCAATTTTGAGTTTTCCTACGAAATAAGCACTATCCGATACATTTCTATTAATTTTGCGTCAAAAAAAAGGACATTTTTTCCATCTAAAAAAAAAAATTCATATTTTCACCGAAAAGTCCATGTTTTGACCATATTTTGAAAAAAAAAGGTTTTTCCTCACATTTAAACACAAAGATGCCCTTGATGTAAGATTTTCAAAATTGATATCATTTGATGAAAATTCCAGATAGATTTTTTATAATTTGTAATCAAAATTTCGGCTAGCTTCCATTTTACTGTTTTTTCTCTTTTCACTAATATGGTAAACGAAGAATAGCTTTAAATATAAGATTATTCCAAAAAAACAACATGTAAAAGGCCATTACGTCTTACAAAATAAATTCCTCTTTTGAATAGTTTTACACTGGATTAGGGAAAGTTCAATTTTTTATATTTTCACGGAACATAATATTTTTCGTTAAAAGTATAATATCTCAATTTTGAGTTTTTCTACAAAATAAGCACTATCCGATATTTTTCTATTAATTTTGCGTCAAAAATGTACTTTTTTCCATTTAAAAAAAATTTTTTTCACCGAAAAGCCCATGTTTTTGACCATATTTTGTAAAAGAAATTGGTTTCCTCATATTTTAACACAAATATGCCCTTGATGTAATACTTTCAAAATGGATATCATTTGATCAAAATTCCTAATAGATTTTTTATAATTTGAAATCAAAATTTGGCTAGC
>NW_013753141.1:0-2038 GCF_000517525.1 Limulus polyphemus | reverse complement strand
AATTCTGTCCACAAAACTACAATTAAGTTCGTTAAATTTTCAAAACTCATTCATTTTATTTATCCTCTCGATACAGTAAATCGTCACTACTTTACAATTGCAACTGTACAATTAAAGAACAATGCATCCACCTCCTGTGTCTTCCTTAGTCCTAAACATGTGTTGTTAATGGTACCATATTTGTGTATAATTTATTATAAGCTCTAGAACTAGTCAGTAACTGTAGCGTATTAACTGATTTAAAACTTTAGTTAAACTGCTTTAATTAAGTTTAATGTTGTTGATAGTAGCGTAAGTATCCCTTCGCATTTGTGTGTGGTGGGGGGGGGGGGGTCAAGAAGGGGCCCAAAGGACCTGACATACTTAGGAATTACCAACAAGGGAATGTACTATAACAATAAATTTCTCTTAGATTTCATATCTAGATATTAAATATACATTTAATAAATGTAGGGGGCACTGCGGCTGTTTTTTTTTTGTTTAGTTTTTAATTAAACTGGACAAATTAAGAACATAACATCTAGTAACCTCCCGAGGATTCACGAAGCTTCGAGAATATGACGTGTTACTAGCGTCACGTGACCTCCGCTGTCGTAATCGTATATTTTTACGTTACTCGTACAGCAATTAGCGTGGTATTTCTGTTTGACATAATCTGTAAACTTAGGCTTAGATGTACAAGTGATACAACGTCAAGGAAGAAATTTGTTATTGTTACGTGGACTGAACTTGACCTTGCTTTAGCCAAAAAATTTAAAAAACTCGGTCACAACAGTACTCTTGTGAAATGATTGTGAGATATATATAAATAATACATTCAAAAACACTCCCTAAACTGTATTCAAATTAGGCTTAAGATTAGTGATAAAAATCATGTAATCTGTGGATGTTTTATTTATTTTCACGTTCCCTATTCTTTTATATAAGTCGGCCAAGAAGTGACGGCAACAATGTAATGTAATGGTAAGTGAACTGCGGACAGAGAGAGAGAATATTGTTGAGTTGAGCACGTGAGACGTTCGTTGTGAATTACAGCGTTTGTTATAGCGCGACTGTGAAATTAAGTGTGTTGCAAAGTTGTATTCAGAAAGAATAAACCAGTTTTATTTAAGAAAGAACTTGCGTCGCTAAAGTTTCGTCGGAACGAAATTTATGGAAAATTAACTAACGAACGGAGACGTAACAATGCTTACTTTTTATGGCTGATCGATCAAGTAACGAAAAGTATGCGATAACTAACACTTACTCAAATACTTCACTCAAACTAAATCTTCACTGAGTGACTGGCATTGTACCAACTGAAAACAATAAAATATATCTGACTTTATACAATTTCGAAGCGAGGAGTTGATGAAACATAAGGTTTAACAATAATGTGAAGTTAAAGAAAAAAAGTAAACAACCTGATTAAAACGTATGATCATAGACCAAATTTAAATGAAACCCAAAGAAACTTTGATCTAACCCTAAAGTTGTAAATTTGTCTAAAGATAAAGTGACATCTGAACAAATTGGGTTTAAATGCTGGTATTAACAAAAGGGTCTCAACTAAAGATAATTGCAATTTTAGTTATCGCTGTTGAAACTAACTTATAACTTTTGACCATTAATAACGAGATTATTAAGAATATTATTAGAATAAGGTAAACCATCAACTTTATGTATAGAGAATAACCTCAAGTAAAACAATTAAAAGTAACAATAATATAATTATCACAAAGGCAGATAAAGTTGGACATATTGTTATACTAGATACACGTAAGTATATTGTTACGTCTCTGGTCGTTTGTTAATTTTCCGTAGAAATTATTTCCGAAAAACTTTAGCAATACAAGTCCTTCCTTAAAAAAACTAGTTTATTCTTTCTCAATATAACTTTGCAATACACTTAATTTCCACAGTCACTTTAATAACTTAACAAACGCTATAATTCACAACGAACGATTCGCGCCTTCTACCGCGCTTGACTCAATTATTCGTCTCTATCTCTGTCTGCCATTCAATTCCGATTGATTAGTCTCACTTTAACCGGCGCACT
>NW_013753140.1:0-1489 GCF_000517525.1 Limulus polyphemus | reverse complement strand
TACTAAATTGTTAGTCCGAATCCTACGTTGTTTGTATACTAAATTGTTAGTCCGAATCCTACGTTGTTTGTGTACTAAATTGTTAGTCCTAATCCTACGTTGTTTGTATACTAAATTGTTAGCCCGATCCTACGTTGTTTGTATACTAAATTGTTAGTCCGAATCCTACGTTGTTTGTGTACTAAATTGTTAGTCCTAATCCTACGTTGTTTGTATACTAAATTGTTAGTCCGAATCCTACGTTGTTTGTATACTAAATTGTTAGTCCGAATCCTACGTTGTTTGTATACTAAATTGTTAGTCCGAATCCTACGCTGTTTGTATAGTAATTGTTAGCCATCTACTAACTGAACCTTCATAACACACTCTAGTCAACCATCTAGCAACTGAACCTTCATAATACACCTCCATTCAACCTTCTTGTGGCAAAAATATCATAAAACATCGTCATAAAGCTCCGGTCAACCATCTTGTAGCCGAACCATCATAAAACATCATCATCCACTACTGAATTTAGTGTTTTTAAGGATTGAACAATAGAATCACAAGTATTATGTTGTATTTCTTTTTCTGTCCAATCACACAAGAACCTTTATTTAGTATCCGAATTTGTAAAAAAAAAAAAAAAATCACATTGATCAGAAAAATTCTCTTCCAAATTGTCCGAGTTAGATCATTCAACATATATTCTCTCATTAGTTACTTTCAAGGTACATTCTGCAGATCTGTTGAACGAATCCAATTAAATCAAATCTTATTTATTCTGTTTCACAATATTGATATTTGAAAACGTTAAATATCCGTAAAGACAAGATAAGAAGAAATTCAGTAAACATTTTATTTTCATGTAAGATCTCATCAATGTTTTACAGATAATGGTTTTGATGTCTTGTGTTTTCAAAGAGCAGTATTTCGATAAAAAAAAAGTATATTAACCCTCTAGTGGTGTCACTAATTGAGAAAGGGTGAACTAAGTAGTACAGGCAGAAATCACTTGTATAACTTGTTATTATTTTTTGTTGTTGTTGTTGTTGAATTTTGCAGAAAGCTACTCCGGGAGTATCTGCGCTAGCAGTTCCTAATTTTTAAGTAATAGCCTAGAGGAAAGGCAAGTAGTCAACACCACCCACCGTCAACTCTTGGGCTATTCTTTACCAACGAAAAGTATTATAAGATCCTCTCGGATGAACGGCCGAAATGTTCAGAGACGGGATTCGAACCTACGATCTTCAGCTTGCGAGTCTAGTGCCCTAACCACCAGACCAATACTAATTTAATTGTACTTAACGCATCACTAAATTAAACATAAACAATTTAACATAGCTATAATAACAATACGCCCTCTGGTGCTGTTTCTTTCGATTGTAATTTATTAAGTTTATATGAACGTTGCTGAAAGTATGCAAAGTACGACAGTTTCAGTAGGATCCCCACAAACAATTACTATACAAACAGCGTAGGATTAGGATTGACTAGAGTGTATTATGAA
>NW_013753139.1:0-1131 GCF_000517525.1 Limulus polyphemus | reverse complement strand
TGCAGTGTATAAACAGAGAGCCCGGGAGTTGAAGATTTTCCAACTTAGTTCGTATCTGCCCCACCAGACCCTTCCTCACTCCAGCCATGTTTTTTCCTCCATCAAGTGTTACACATTGAAGCTGATTCCACTGAAAGTTATAGCCTTGCAAAGTTTTCTGCCCTTCCATGAAAATGTCTTTTCCAGTTGTTGTTCCGTGCATGCTGCAAACGGATGCCAACTCTTCTGTGATCTGAAAGTCCAGATTAATACCACAAATGAACACGAGAAGTTGTGACGTACTCGAGAGATCAGTAGACTCATCCAGCACCAGAGAATACCACAAGAAGTTCCTAGCTTTCTCGCATATCTGTAACACCATGTTCTCTCCAAGTTATTCTGTTCTCCACACAACTGAACTTGCTGAAAGGCTGATACTTTCGAACAAATCGGCTTTCTCAGGACACAAGTCATTTGCTGCTTCCATCATACACTATTTGATGAAGTTGCGGTCAGTAAACGGTTTTCCTCGCTCTGCCATCTTATGCATTATTTTGTAACTTGTACGAGTGACAGATTCATCTTCAGCAAACATTCTCGTGAAGAGATTCCTTTGACATTCCAAAGTACGTTTCATGAATCAAAATTCTCAGAACCCAACTTTCCAGAAAACTTCGAATATGTTGACAGATGTTTTGTTTCATAGTGATGCCGAAGATTGTACTCTTTCAAAACGGCAACACTTTCGTTGCAAATCAAGTAACTAGCTTTCTGGTTGTTTGTTTCCACAAAGAAGTAATTTTCTCTCCATTCTTCATTGAAAAGGTGACACTCAGCATCTACTTTTCGTTTTCTAGTAGCCATAACGATGGGTGAAGAAAACAGGATCTGAAAATGAAAAACAATTGTTTATTTACACATTGAATAGTCTACCAAAAAAGTTTTAGAAAATTTGCCAATGTATTTAAAATTTATTATGTAAGTTAATTGGAAGAGCTTCATAAGAAAATAATTAAGATCATATTTAATAAAAATATTAAGAATGTTAATAGGCAAATATAGTATTAAGAATTTAATACTAATTTAATTAGAATCTTCGTTAATTTAAGTCGTTTTTTGAGTGTATAGCGATTAAACTATAGGGCTTAAATA
>NW_013753138.1:0-1132 GCF_000517525.1 Limulus polyphemus | reverse complement strand
TTAAACGTTTTTGATTTAGAGGTAATTTATGCGTTTCTTTCACACCATTGCCATGAAATCTTTGTTTACTCCATTAAATCCATATCCATACCGCATGATGTATTAACCGTCTTCTTTGTATATCGACGAAACTATTATTTTGGAAAACTCTCGAAAAATTAATATCGTCCCCGTGTTCTAAATTGTGACGTCATTAAAAATTAGACCCAATGAAAAATTGTTTTTTTTTTTTTTTTGTCTACAACGCATTCATTTCATTATATGTCAAGACAAAATGTTTCTTATCCGGGATACCAAAACTGAAAACTCATGTTGAGACATTAAAGTGTTGTATCATGAAATCTATGCCCAAGGACGTTTTTATATATTCGTGGATTAGCTTAAGCCTAACTGAATAAATACAGATGACAAATTCATTACTGACACAAACAAACGAAATTCTATAATGCTTGACATTTAGGTCTGACAAGCAAACCAAACCTAAGGTCGTTCGTTGTTTAGTGATAAGTGTGCTCGAACTGTGAATTCGATGACTCATGGTTCACGCCTCGTTGACACACAAAAAATACATGCTCCACACTTCGGGCCCGAGGGTGCACAGTGACGATAAGTCCTGCTTTTCGGTTGGACAACAATAGTTCAATACTAGGTGGTGGAAGACGTTGTGTTGGTGGAAGACGTTGAACTAGCGGTCTTCCTTAATATATCGTTTCCTGTAAGTCAGGGATAAATTTACGGACTTACAACCTTAAAATTCGAGCTTCAATTCCCCTGCAGTGGACAGATACCTTATTGTGTAGCTTGTTTATTTGTTTGTTTGCTTTTAATTATGCACAAAGCTACACAAGGGCTATCTGTGCTCTGCCCACCACGGGAATCGAAACCCGGTTTCTAGCGTTGTAAGTCCGCAGACATACCGCTGTGCCACTGGGGGGCGATATTGTTTAGCTTTGCACTAAAAGAACATCAACAGTAAGAACTTTCGTTTGTCACTTAAAAATTAGGGACGGCTATACACATACGGTTCTTGTATATTCTAAAACAACCGTAGCTCTGCTACCTCTTCCCACGCCCGAATTAAAAAATAAATAGCCTTTATGGTTTTGAAAAAACAAAACAAAACAAACCAAAA
>NW_013753137.1:0-500 GCF_000517525.1 Limulus polyphemus | reverse complement strand
TACTGAGTATTCTGTTACACTGATTAAAATAGATAATATAATAAAACCGCTAGGTACTGAGTATTCTGTTACACTGATTAAAATAGGTAATATAATAAAACCGCTAGGTACTGAGTATTCTGTTACACTGATTAAAATAGGTAATATAATAAAACCGCTAGGTAGTGAGAATACTGTTACACAGGCTATTATTATGTCATGATTCTAATAATCTCTTTCATTGTTTACAAGTTCCATATATGCTATTAATACGTCATTATTCTAATCATCTGTTTAATTGTTTACAAGTTTCATACAGGCTATTATTACCTCATGATTCTCGTCATCTGTTTCATTGTTTACAAGTTTCATACATTTCTCAGAGAAAAGTTTACGGGTTTAAAACTGCTAAAATATGGGGTACGAATTCCCACGTGGACAGCGCGTGTGTAACTTCCCGCTGAAACAATTTCAAACAAACAGAATAAAATTCGATGACGAGGAACCCACTTTGAGACTAA
>NW_013753136.1:0-1132 GCF_000517525.1 Limulus polyphemus | reverse complement strand
TACTTGGACAGCTGTCAGCAGACGACAGGCACAAATATAGAGCACTGGTAGCTGCTCTAGAACTCAGGTATGGAACCCAAAATCAGTCTGAAGTCCACAGTTTAGGACGAGAGTTCGTGCTAAAGGGGAGAGCCTGCAAAAGCTGGCACAGTATTTGGAAAGTATGGCACACAAGGCCTACCCAACTGCGCCACCCAATCTCCTGAAGTTGTTGCTGAGGGATCAGTTTGTAGATGCCTTGGACAGTCCACAACTGAAGATACAAGTAAAGCAAGCACACACCTCTACTATGCAGGATGCAATGGCCAGAGCTCTTGAATTCAAAGCCTACGTTAAGTCCAGCACAGAGGTACCAAGGTTGGTACAATCATCAGGATTCAAGTCCAGAAAAGGGCAGCTTTCAGAGAAGTTTGAGGGATATTGCTGGCACTGTAACAAACCTGGTCACAAGAAATGCAGGAAACTTCAACACGGGGAAGATGCCATGGCAGGAAAGGCTGCTACCTTCAACACCAGCCACTACTGGTTCACTGAACCTGACTTATTGGCAGTATTCTTCTTACACTGTCCTTGCTCTCCACAGTTCCAACAACCTTTCTGGGTAGCAGCCTTTCCTGCCTGGCTTCATGGAAAACGTGTCGAGGTCTTAGGAATAAAGTGAGCAGCCTCCTGGACGATACAGTCAGTCACTACAACCACACAGTCGTTTATTGATGGCAGACAGACAAAGGCAGAATCAAGTATGGAGAGAGAGAGTGGTGAAAGATGGCCAGTCAGCCGGGTCGGGTGGCATCGACCATGGCCAACCTCCCTCATAATTATAGGAAAATTATCACTGCCTCATGGGTCACTGTCGACCATCCAAGAAAAGCAAGTGAAAAGTGAAGACGAACAAATTGAGAGATCAATGGCAGTAAAAGACTTACTAGGTGCAAGAAAATAAGTATATGTTCCAGTATTGAAGAGAGAGAAAGGTTGTGATCCGAGAGCATACACTGTATGGAACGACCCCTCCCATCAATATCAGCACCACCCTAAAGGGGGTTGTGTCAATTAAAGTCTCCCAGAAGTAAAAGGGGAGATGGCAACTGGTCAACGAGAGCATCAAGGTCTGATTGATCATAAGTCTCCC
>NW_013753135.1:0-1131 GCF_000517525.1 Limulus polyphemus | reverse complement strand
TACTGGCTACGGGTTGTTGAAAGTCTTTAATGTGTTGTTGTATCTAACCTGATACTGGCAGGATTTATTGTAAGTATTTAATGTATTTTATATCTAACTTGGTACTGGCACGCGTTGTTGAAAGTCTTTAATGTGTTGTTGTATCTAAACTGGTACTGGCAAGAGTTGTTGAAAGTCTCTAATGTGTTGCTGTTTCTAACCTGGAACTGTTAGGGTTTTTTGTAAGTCTTTAATGTGTTGTTGTATCTAACCTGCTACTGGCAGGAGTTGTTTTAAGTCGTTATTGTGTTGTTGTTTCTAGTTTTGAACGTGAAGGGTTTGTTGTAAGTCTTTAATGTGATGTTGTATCTAACCTAGTAAATGGCAGGAGTTCTTGTGAGTATTTAAGGTGTTTTTGTATCTAACTTGGTACTGGCACGGGTTGTTGTAAGTCTTTAATTTGTTTTTGTATCTAATCTGGTACTGACAAGAGTTGTTGAAAGTCTCTAATGTGTTGCTGTTTCTAACCTGGAACGGTTAGGGGTTTTTGTAAGTCTTTAATGTGTTGTTGTATCTAACCTGGTTCTGGCAGGAGTTGTTGTAAGTATTTAAGGTGTATTTGTATCTAACTTGGTACTGGTACGGGTTGTTGTAAATCTTTAATTTTTTGTTGTATCTTATCTGGTACTGGCAAGAGTTGTTGAAAGTCTCGAATGTGTTGCTATTTCTAACCTGGAACGTTTAGGGGTAGTTGTAAGTCTTTAATGTGTATTTGTGTCTATCCTGATATTGGCAGGATTTTTAAGATCTTTAAGGTTTTGTTGTTTCTAGCCTTGAAAGGCAGGGGTTGTTGTAAGTCTTTAATGTGTTGTTGTATCTAACCTGATACTGGCAGGAGTTATTATAAGTATTTAATGTGTTATTCTATCTAACCTGATACTGACAGGAGTTGTTGTAAGTATGTTATGTGTTGTTGTATCTAACCTGATACTGGCAGGAGTTGTTGTAAGTATTTTATGTGTTGTTGTATCTAACCTGATACTGGCAGGAGTTGTTATAAGTATTTTATGTGTTTGTGTATCTAACCTGGTAGTGGCACGAGTTGTTGAAAGTATTTAATGTGTTTTTGTCTCTAGCTTCGAACGGACAGGG
>NW_013753134.1:0-1132 GCF_000517525.1 Limulus polyphemus | reverse complement strand
AGTCTCTTGTAGTTTATCACTGACATTCTTTAGCTGTGTTACTAGTCTCTTGTAGTTTATCACTGACATTATTTAGCTGTGTTACTAGTCTCTTGTAGTTTATCACTGACATTCTTTAGCTGTGTTACTAGTCTCTTGTAGTTTATCACTGACATTATTTAGCTATATATTTAGTCTCTTGTAGTTTATCACTGACATTATTTAGCTGTATTATTAGTATCTTGTAGTTTATCACTGACATTCTTTAGCTGTATTATTAGTTTATTTGTTACCTGTATTAGCATCTTATTATCTCCTTTTTGTTCACTTTTAATTGCCGTTCCTTTTTGATTAATGAAAGAAAAGGCGAGATTATTGCTAGAACTGTATATCCACACTAATATTTGATTTTGTTCGTTGTAAACTTTCCTCGGATTCTATTAACAAATTTTGGTATTTTACTTTGCAACAACGGTTGGCAAATGTCAGGTAGTCTTAGAAGATCGATTTATTGACTCAGTGTAAAGGTATTGTTGTTCTTAATATAGCTCCTCTTGTAGCGTTACAAAATGCATATAAGAGAAATCAAAACCAGGTTATTTAAAAATTACCTTTCGTCACTCCGGATTTGTCAGCGTAAACATTTTCTCTCCATGCTCTAATTAATTGTGTTACAAATTAAATTATCAGATTTCCGTCACTTCTCTGTGCTTTTTACTGACATACCGTGAAAATCACAGATTTAAGGCTGCGTTGTGCTTGTTACTGTTATGCCGTTAAAATCACAGACTTAAAGCTGCGTTGTGCTTGTTACTGTCATACCGTTAAAATGATAGACTAAAGGCTGCGTTGTGCTTGTTACTGTTATGCCGTGAAAAATCACAGACTTAAGGCTGCGTTGTGCTTGTTACTGTCATACCGTTAAAATCACAGACTTAAGGCTGCGTTGTGCTTGTTACTGTTATTCCGTTAAAATCACAGACTTAAGACTGCGTTGTGCTTGTTACTGTTATGCCTTTAAAATCACAGACTTAAGGCTGCGTTGTGTTTATTACTGTAATACCGTTAAAATCACAGACTTAAGGCTGCGTTGTGCTTGTTCTGTTATACCGTGAAAATCACAGACTAAAGGCTGCGTTGTGCTTGTTATATT
>NW_013753133.1:0-1130 GCF_000517525.1 Limulus polyphemus | reverse complement strand
CGGCTAGAGATTATTTCGGTAGAAAATTCAAAACAGAGACATTATAACATTAAAGAAAACGTATCATGTCGCGTTAAATGCTAAATAAAATAGAAAGGTTGGGTTTATTTTGTAATAAGACGTCATGATCTGTTAGATGGGGGTGATTTGTGTTGAATAATCTTATATTTAATAAAATTACAAGTAAGTTACAAAACCGTGCAAAATCAAATAAAATGCAAATTGTGAAATCGGGACAGTTATCTTCACTGTAAATTTTACTATTTTCTTGGAATGTAATACAGTTTTAATTTGATTTCATCTGAAGAATATGGCGTAGCAAACGAAATTATTATATATTTTAACTTAAAACTAAATCTTAATAAAAGTCATTTCATTATCAGCCTAATGAAAGAAATATTTATAATTTTGTTCACATATTATGATAAAAATAATTACAAGTTCTGATTAATAGTATTTCTTCAAAATATTTTTTATATATAAAGATATTTGAAATAAAAATAAACGCAGAATAAAAAGTTAGAAGTAGTTCTGAATAATAGTATTTAATAAAATGTATTTTAAATAAATATTTAAGTATATTGGAAATAAATGTAAAATAACTTGATAGAATTAATATTAGGTGTGCATATTATTATTTGTGAAAAGTATTTTAAATAAATTTCTTTAAAAAGAATTGGTTTTGTACCGATTATCTGGTATCCAAACAACTGCACAAAAATATTTAGGTTTGTTTTTAGTGCCATCTATTATACAGAAAACTATTCGGGAAATCGGATCAGTTTTACTGCCATCTCTTGACCAAAAACCTAACTTTAATGAAACCAGATAGCATTTACTGCCATCTCCTATCGTAAAATTTAACTATTTTCTGTTATTGGTTGTTTATTATAATTTCATATGATGATAATAGATGGCGATTCTATAGTCATTTTTTATTAATTTCTATGAACATTAGCAAGAAAATAGCGTAACAAAGATATTCATTAACTGCAACTATAGTATCATTAATCGCTAATTTACTAACTATTTTCTGATTTTGCTGAAGAAGAAGTAAATGTCTTTCTAACCGTTCGAACCTTGTAAATAAACTATTTGTTTTCTGTCAACCGTCTTCATTTTCATTATTT
>NW_013753132.1:0-2645 GCF_000517525.1 Limulus polyphemus | reverse complement strand
GTAACGGTTGCTTATCTTGTATATGTACTATAACTGTACATGACTATAAATAATAAACACTGGTATAAATGAAACAAGTTTGTTTGTTTTTGAATTTCGCGCAAAGCTACACGAGGGCTATCTGCGCTAGCCGTCCCTAATTTAGCAGTATAAGACTAGTAGAGGGAAGTCATCACCACCGGGGCTACTCTTTTACCAATGAATAGTGGGATTGACCGTCACATTATAACGCCCCCACGGCTGAAAAGGCGAGCATGTTTGGTGGGACGGGGATTCGAACCCACAACCCTCACATTGCGAGTCGAGCGCCATAACCACCTGGCCATGCTGGGCCGGATGAAACATCTATAGTCATAAGTTATCAAGACTATATGATGACCTAAAACTGACATAGTTTTAAAGGTCCCATATTTTATTCTATTTGTGATATTAGGTAAATATTACACTTGTCATGTCACAACTTCAGGGTATAATATAGTGTACATAACGTACATGATCAGTTATTTACTTGCTTATACATAAATATCTAGCAAAAATGCTGTAAGACATCTGTATGTCAGTTTTAAGTTTTCTGTTATTTACAATTTCAGTAACTTCAAAAAATACAGATCAGATATTCACTTTCATACAGAGGATATAATTCTTTACGTCATCAAATATATTGTAAGAATTCCGTATGTTACAGAACTGCAATATAACTTAATTTTTAAAATTCATAATAAAAAGGGATATCAAAGTTTCGAATTGGTTTTAGACAGCAGAAGTAACGTGTAATACTTTTTATTGATACTGTTTTTAGTTTTTATAACCTGAGATACTTCACACCCATTCCTACTACACGTCTATACTTTTAATAAATAATAATTTTGTTTGTTTGTAATTAAGCACAAAGCTACACAATGGGCTATCTGTCCTCTGCCCACCACGAGTATCGAAACCATGATTCTAGCGTTGTAAGTCCGCAGACTTACCGCTGTGCCACTGGGGGGGGGGCATAAATAATAATAATAATAATAAAAACATTCAGTGTAACCGTTTCTAACTGCGAGACAATAATGTTTATTTATTTATAATGAACCATTTACCGTGGGTTAATTATTTTTTGTAAGACGTGATTTTTGGAAACCAATATGTTGCAAAGTTCCACTAGTACCAAATAATGTTATTGTTTGTTTATGGCAAGACTACTATGATCATCTACCGCCATCTCCAATTCGGAACTGTTATTCACAAGGAAGGCGATCTGTCGGCAGCTCACACATGGGCTACCCTTTACGAAAGAATAATGGCATTGATCACCACATTATAACGCCCTAATGGTTGAAATGGCAAGTTCAGCACCAGGATTCGACCCCGCGACCCGCAGATTGCCTTAACCACGGAGCCATGCCAAATTAGTTAGTTAATAATAGTAAATACACTTTCATTCATTTAGGAATAATACAATTTAAATAAAAACAACAACAAAACTGTACCGTTTATTGTTATGCTGTTTAAAGTGTTCTCCTTTTCAGGAACTTCACAATTAATATAAATATTTGCTCGATCTGACAAAAAGCTTCCTTCACCTGTTACGAGGAATAAATTACCAAACTGAAAAAAAACACACCAATGACGGAAACAATGAACAAAACTTGTTGAGAGACCCTCAGTACAAAATAATCCACACAGTTTCCAGTAATTACTATTCGTCAGATATATGACTTGAAAACATTTTTTTAAATAACATTTTATAATTTAATTAATATATTTTTCTATTCGAATGTAATATAATTACAATATATATTAAAGTGAGTATTTCAAATAGTATTTTTAAAATAAACTTTTCAAACAAGTATTTAATTTCAGCCCGTCACAGGCATGTAAAGATAGACTTTTCAGATTTTTTTTGTAAATTTTAATTTCCCTTTTTTTCTTCTTCTACAGCTTGTTTGTTTGAAGTTAAGCACAAAGCTACACAATGGGCTATCTGTGCTTTGCCCATCACGGGTATCGAAAACCGGTTTCTAGCGTTGTTGGTCATTGAAATCTACATCAATTTTATTTTAAGTAGAAAACATCCGCTCTGAACCGTACCCTGGTGAGCAAACGTGATTCATACATTTCAAGTCTCGTTGTCTCAGTATGTCTCACCATTAAATAAAATTCAAGAAATAATAGTTGATAAATTCAAAGTTTATTTAATAAATTTTTGAATGGTTAATAGTTTTGACTCTTAAACAAGTAATAACGACTTTCTTTATATGTAAACTATTGAAAAAAAGTTAAAAATAAATGCTACTCAAATAGTGTATGTTCAAAAGTATACTATGCTCGTAGTTTTAGTCTTCGAAATACCGTTTTTATTGTCTTTTGTTGCCGTATCCGCTGTACTTCCACGTTTAGATGTTTCTTGCTGATTTTCTGATCTGCTGACAACTTTGGGAAATACCGTAAGATTAGCACGATTACAAAGTTCATAAAGGTCTGTCTGGAATAGACCAGTGCATTGGTAGACTGGAGGGGGAAAAGCAACAACAACAATAAAACACTTTTTTACTTAACAGTGCATTAAAGAAAAATAAGCTAAACTAATTAGTAATTCGTAGCTAATATTTTGAAACGAAGGACTGTATATATTTTCAGTTGTATGTTCAACAGAGTGT
>NW_013753131.1:0-1128 GCF_000517525.1 Limulus polyphemus | reverse complement strand
CGCTATTTATATATAAACCACCCATTCCAAAAAGTTCCCTTCTTCCACTGAACTGATCCCACAAGTAAAAGCAGCCAATCTGCTCATCCTTACATACTAACCTAAGCCTAACATTTAGCCATAGTAACCTACTTATAACTTCACCGCCACAGTTAATTCTGGGCAGTATCCCTGACAAAATGTTCAAACCTAACAAACTGTGAACGCTTAACTCCTACACTAGTCTTAACCATTGTATTTATACTTATAGCCTGAAAATACATAGTCAATACCAAATACCAGTAGCTTATTGTTAACACTGTTACTGTTAAGCCTAACGTTCAAGAACCAAGTAACTTATTTTTTATCACTACTTTGCCTTCATACTAAACTAATACGTAACGTTAATAATAAAATGTATTTAGCCTGATTTATATTATAACCTACCTATATCTATAACCTAAACTAATGGATCTAAGTTCAAGTAAACAAGTTAATTCTTAAAACACCAAGAGACGACAAACTAATTTTTAGATTGTATTTATTTAATAAAACAATGTATTTATCCTGTTTTACAATTTACCAGTAAGTTGAAATATACCTAAGCCTAAAGTACCGATACACGTACTAAGCCTATTTTAACGTTGTAGTAATAATTTACAACCCTAAACACTAGCTTAAAACTTTGACTGTCTTACTTGTATTTATCAATGTTATTATATCTAGATATTATTGTGTTATAATATTAAATAACTTTCAGAAATCTATAAGAACTTAACTTTTCAACGTCCCTCCTCTTCAGTAGCGCCCTCTATTGTATGTGTTGGTATGGAATAGTATGAATACCCATGTCAATTTCCATCTCCTTGAAATATACAACATTTGAATGGATATGTCGTGGAAGCAGCTTATGTACACGTGACTTGTATCACTCTTCCAGATGTACATACATTTTTATTATGTTGCATATTGTTGTCTGGGATATGTTGACTATGTTGACCAATGTTTTGCTATTGACCAATGTGCTCATGGATTTCAACTGCTAAAATATGCCACACTTTGCTTACCATAGCTGGAAAAACTTGTTCCAGGACTCTTTTTGGATAGTTCTGTATCCATATTGTTAGGAGCCCGGCATGGCCAGGTGGA
>NW_013753130.1:0-1932 GCF_000517525.1 Limulus polyphemus | reverse complement strand
GAGACTAACATCAATAATCCAAGTATTGCGATGA
Organism: Limulus polyphemus; assembly: GCF_000517525.1. Classification (NCBI taxonomy): domain Eukaryota; kingdom Metazoa; phylum Arthropoda; class Merostomata; order Xiphosura; family Limulidae; genus Limulus; species Limulus polyphemus. The sequence goes on along the minus strand of NW_013753130.1, from coordinate 1,898 downwards.
CGACAAACTACATTTCACGATGGCATGTTATGATATGGAAATTGACCAATGCTGGTAAGTAATTTTGTTCAGCATGAAATTGTGATTGCCTTCTCAAGATCGACTAGTTATACTTTATTCTGAAAATTTATATATATGGCTATTGGTTCGATACTGGGGGAACTAGACAGTTATGTGTGGTCGAATTGATTTACTGTGTTTCTAATTTACTCAGCCACTTGTTTTTTTTTCAGAAAAAGAATTGTTTAGTTTAAGGTGTTGCGGGATCTTATGAGCCGTTGTTATTCTGATATTTGGATTCATTGTCATGTTAAACGTAATTTTTGTTGGTAACGTTTGTTTACAATAGAAAGTTTGGGTAAAGTTTATCATGGTTTGTAGTCCAAGATTACCTCGTTAATACTTGTTTCAACAGAAATTGTAGTGTTGGGTAACAGTGAATAAATATGGCCACAAGACTGAATACAATCGATGGTTACTAAAGTAATAATTACTAGAGTCATAGAACCTCGTTTTTCTGCGCAATTAACTCGGCTTAATGCATTCGTACTCAATACAGTTTGATTATTAAGTAACTATTTTTCGATAACACACACCATATGATTTTAGTTTCTAACACACACACACACACAACTTTTGTACCCTCTGCCTGCTTAACGATACTAGAAAACCCTTGGATCCAAAAATCCATTGCGATGGAGCTGGAGATATATCCTCAAAGCGAAGGCTAGGATTACGAGAAGGAGAACATTAGGAGCAAGACCCGATTTTTGTTTCGGATACGTTGTTATCCTGAACGCTCTGTGGTACGAGTTTCTCTACTTACACCATTAGTACCGACGACAATCTTCTTGGAAATGTTTTCTCCTTTTGCTCTACATCGTTTAATTATTTCGCTATAAAATGTCCTTCCTCGTTACGTTCATTCTTTAGTGTATCATAAATATGAGACACATAATTCATTTTCTTTTATATTATGACTCACTTATAGAGAAAACTGAATGTGAGAGTGGAAAGCAAGTTGACTGGTCAAAGGTGTCTGTATGGGATGATAAGACCTGGAAGTTCTGTGTCTTCGGTAAATGCATGAACAGGAAAGTTAGTATCAGTAAAGCTGAATGGATGTTCTTCAAATGTTAGACTTATAATCTCTACAGTTTATTTACCTTAGTGAACCTTCCATATATATTAATCTTAGAACGAAGGAACTTCCTTGGTGTTTTTTTAAGTTGTAAAGCCTTGAAAACAAAAGGCTTTGAAAAAAATCTTGAATTTTTCAATTACTTCAGTGAGCTAACGTCCTTTACAACAAAGTATTAAATAATTTTATCTCATCAAATGTAGTGATTATTGGCATTTCATTCTGAAATTTCTTGGTGAAAACATGAGCTACCTTAGAAATTTATGTTGAAGTAATATTAACAACTGTGTCATCGACAAAATACAGTAAGTTTCAGATAGTCAGTTTAAATACCTTCTTTTTTTTTTTTCTAGCCAACAATTACTGGTATGAAGACGGCTTACATACCAAGTACATACCTCCTCCGGATGGATGGGTAGATAATATACCTCCACTTTTCCAGTATCAGGGCAATTTGCCTTGTATGTATACCAGATCTCTGTATTTAAATAGTAATATAAGTATGTTAAAGTGGATTATAAGAAATACAGACAATGCGTTTTATCACTAGTGTTTCTTTTCGTCTCTTTAGAAATCGACTTTTAATTTATATTATATGGCATTCATTTGCAAGAATGTGGCGATTCTATATCAGTCATTGTCATAGTTGGTAGTAAATTATAATATTTACTTTTGTTATAATCTTGTTATATAATAAAAATAATAGTTGCTATTTAATAATGAGACTTGGATAATCGTGTAGGCTACAAACAAAGTC
>NW_013753129.1:0-1131 GCF_000517525.1 Limulus polyphemus | reverse complement strand
CACAAGCATATCTTGCCTGTCATCTGGTCATTGGATACTAGACTGGTTCTCACTGCTGCACCCAATGTCTTGTAAAACCTTCACTTTCTTGTCCCCAACATAGCCTTCACATATTGGCATATTATTATTTGTTGGCACCTCTTGATATTTGTCACATGCTCCTATCACTATTGGCACTGTTGATCTGTTTCCTAATTTGAGCCAACAATTAGTCATGCACTGATCAATCATGTTTTCTTGTACTTAATTTGACAAGTAGTCTTGATTCTCTTTCTTCTGGCATCCATAGTGCCAGTCACTCTGTACTTGTTTCTTACCAGCACTGTCTTTGTACATGGCTCCAGCTGCTTTATGTTGAGGCTTCTGTGTAGTTTGCTGGTAATGGACTTGCTACTTTTAATTTGTCATAATCCTTGGCATCTTCTGACATCATGCTTGAAAATACTTGTAGGCCTTTTCCTGTGAGAAGTGGGCTGATACGGACTGCTCAGTTGCCTTTGTCCCAGTTCTGACTTTGGGCAAATCTTTCATATTTCTTCAGGAAAGCATCCATGTCATCTTTATGTTCATCAAATTTGGGCTGTAGCCCTGACTACACTGTCATTCTTGGGTCCCTCTTCTTTCAGTTGGGTGAGTTTTACCATCTCAATTTGTGCTCTTATTCTATTTATTTCTAGTCTGTCCTCCCTCCCTTCATTTTTCTTCTTTCTCAATTTGTATTCTCATTCTTTCTATTTCTAGTCTCCCCTTTCTCTCATTTTCTTCTTTTAGTATTTCTCAATTTGTCTCTTCTGTTGCCATTCTTCTCTTTCCAATTCTTGTTCTTGTTTAATAAACTCTCGTAGTTCACTGTCTTTTAACCCAAGTTAAGATCCTCTTCCTACCCATTTATCAAAATCTGTTGACATGGTTATATAGCATAATTTTAATCTCTACACTATTTTCATTACTATCACAGTTGTGCATATGTAGGTAGCCCTACTTATTTCCACTGTCATTCACGTTTTCTTTTATCACCATTTACCACTGTATAATTCTGGCAGGCTTGCCAATTGTCAGAATTTGAAATAAAATAAAAAAAATATATATATATATATAACTTTCCTTTTTGCCAACTGTCAAATAGAAAGG
>NW_013753128.1:0-1985 GCF_000517525.1 Limulus polyphemus | reverse complement strand
AGTAAGTACCAGTTACATTTCCACTAGACTGATTCTGTATAAACTGAAGATAATAAGTACTAGTTACATTTCCACTAGACTGATTCTGTATAAACTGAAGATAATGAGTACCAGTTACATTTCCACTAGACTGATTCTGTATAAACTGAAGATAATGAGTACTAGTTACATTTCCACTAGACTGATTCTGTATAAACTGAAGATAATAAGTACCAGTTACATTTCCACTAGAATGATTCTGTATAAACTGAAGATAATAAGTACCAGTTACATTTCCACTAGACTGATTCTGTATAAACTGGAGATAATAAGTACTAGTTACATTTCCACTAGACTGATTCCTAGTACTTATTATCTACAGTTTATACAGAATGAGTCTAGTGGAAATGTAACTGGTACTTATTATCTTCAGTTTATACAGAATCAGTCTAGTGGAAATGTAACTGGTACTTACTATCTTCAGTTTATAAAGAATCAGTCTAGTGGAAATGTAACTAGTACTTATTATCTACAGTTTATACAGAATGAGTCTAGTGGAAATGTAACTGGTACTTATTATCTTCAGTTTATACACTAGTTTGCTTACTCCCCCCCCCTCTCACCAAGTGGCTCAGCGATACGTCTGTAGATTTGTAACGCTAAAAAACGGGTTACGATACAACGGGCACAGCACACATAGCCCATTGTGTAACTTTGTTTTTAACTGCAAACAAACGAACTTACTTTTGATCAGTAGTTATTATTCCTTGTAAAAAATGATGCAGTTATCTCCAGTTTATACAGAATCAGTCTAGTGGAAATGTAACTGGTACTTATTATCTTCAGTTTATAAAGAATCAGTCTAGTGGAAATGTAAAAAATAAACTAGGGACGGCTAGCGCAGATAGCCCTCGTGTAGCTTTGCGTGAAATTCCAAACAAACCTAACCCTAACCTGAACTGATAGATCAAGAGGTAAAACAGCTAGTCAATAACACCCAGTGCGAAATCTTGTATGGCCGAATAATGGGAATCTGACCGTCACTCTTATAGCGCACCTACGGCCCTAAAGTGCGAAACGCATTTTTAAGACAACAGGCCGTAGACTATTAACTCTCGATTCACAGCCCAAGTACGCTAACAGTTAGGCTATGTTGTTTTTTTGTTTTTGTTTTTTGGATTTTGCGCAAGGCTACGTTACATTTGCTTCGTATGCCTCAAAAATCATAAAGCAAATCATGATGTTTACTGGAAATGTTGACTAATCAATACTACTGGAGTCACAATTGCACGATAAGAACGCAAAAATTTGGGTTTCCATACCTGCGGTGGCTAAAGCATAGATAGTACATTGTATAGCTTTGTGCTTTTATATAAGCCAAGTGTCGGTCGGTCACGCTCAATTTCTCCGAAGTTCGTGAGTTACGCGAGTACAATTCTACTTTTTTCTCTTATAACACTTCCTCTTTTGATTGCAGGCACGGCGTTATGTGTGTGACACCACATCATCCACATCATTATGACGTCACGCTAGGTAGGATTCGAATAGGAAAGCCGGGAAGACTCCCGTGATCGAAGATACGGAATTGCATTTGCACCCTATCAACACTTGTGAAAAATAATCAAACATTAGCTCAAATATATGCTTGAGAATTATTACGAAAAAGCATTTGTTAAAACAGACTGGGCCCGGCATGGCCAGGTGGTTAGGGGGCACTCGACTCGCAATTTGAGGGTCGCGGGTTCGAATCCCCGTCCCACCAGACATGCTCGATCTTTCATCCGTGGGGGCGTTATAATGTTATGGTCAATCCCATTATTCGTTGGTAAAATAGTAGCCCAAGAGTTGGCGGTGGGTGGTGATGACTAGCTGCCTTCCCTCTAGTCTTAAACTGCTAAATTAGGGACGGCTAGCGCATATAGCCCTCGTGTAGCTTTGCGCGAATTCAAAACAAACAAAACAGACTGAAGATACCAATTACCTTTAGGGAAGAGGACGACTTTTCT
>NW_013753127.1:0-1131 GCF_000517525.1 Limulus polyphemus | reverse complement strand
GTGCAGCCGAGGTCATGATCTCATTTCGAAAACCGTCTGCATAATTCGCAAAGAGTTCTCTAACCTGAAGAGCCTGTGATGATGACAAATGAACCATGCTCTTCTTATAGAAGTCAGTTAAGTGTTCTGGGAATGGATGTCCTTTTTTATAGTTGCATTTCTTGCTTTAACATTATCTGGCTCTACCTCCTGGCACACACCTAACGATGCCCTTTCGTTAAGTGTCTGCTCACATTTAGAGAAATTGGCCACTGTTATAGGTACTACTTGATGACCTGACAGAAGTGACCTTCCAATCTTCAAATCCACTGGCCTGGATGGGTCTTCCACTGCTTCCACAGGCATTGGGCTTCCTTGGGGATGTTCTTTTATTCTACCCCAAATTATCTTCTCTGACATAGGGGGTATTGTAGTTGACTTAAGTGCAGTGAAATGCAAGTCAACAGATGCAGCAACACTTACCAGAATTTCCAATCGTAATTTTATCGAAGTGAACTACCCACTTCCTCGGTAGTAAGTAGACTAACCCTAAAATGCATTTGTTTTCATTATCAGCCAATATACTTTGTGTCTGTTCTTCATGCACATGAGCTCAATAATTACCCACACTGGTCCGTATAACCTTGCATAATGTCCTGTCACACCATAGAGCTTCTGTATGGCTTCTGGTACTCCTTTGTGATTTAGCACCTTGATGCTCACAATGGTTTATTGAGATGCAGAATCTATGACAAAGTTGCACCTTTGGATATCCAGCTTTCTTGTCACGTAGACACCATGTGTGCTTGACATTTTACACTTAGCTGTTGGGACTTTCACAATGGGGTTGGTGGGCGTTCCTTAGAACCAACCACTACTGATATCCCGAAGCTGACTTATTGGTAGTATTCTTCTTACACTGGCTCCTCGTATGTCCTTGCTCTCCACAGTTCCAACAACCTTTCTGGGTAGTAGCCTTTCCTGCCATGGCATCTTTCCTGTGTTGAGCTTTCTTGTGTCCAGGTTTGTTACAGTGGCAGCAAAGTCCCTCAAACCTCTCTGCAAGCTGACATTTTCTAGCCTTGAATCCTGATGAGTGTACCAATTTTGGTACTTCTGTGCTGGACTTAACATAGGATTCGAATTCAAGAG
>NW_013753126.1:0-1131 GCF_000517525.1 Limulus polyphemus | reverse complement strand
ACGCCTTAACCACCTGGCCATGCCGGGCCCAAGAAAATAAGAATAACGACTTATTTGACATCCAACAAATACTTTTTTCATTTTTTCATATTTAAGTTTTGTTGTTTTTTCAAGTTTTCTTTAACTGAAAACAAATGCTGTGTGACTTGAGTAATATAAATCAATTATTTATATCATAATCTATCGAAACATGATATTTTATATGATTACTAATCAAAAACGCTTGAGCAAAACAAATGCCGCAATTATTGTTTTAGCTCAAACAATAAGTGGTATCTCATAAAGACAGCAAAATAAAGCAAATTAGCTTTACCCACGTAATTTTATTCACGTATTGTAAGACTAATTCATCTGATAATCATCACTCAGTTTTAATGAAGAAAATGAGATGGTGAATTAGGGCTAAGCTTAGTTGAATGCAGAAGCAGTTTTACAATACATGAATAAAATCATGTGAGTAAAACTAAGTTGCTTTATTTTGGTGTGTTTATCAAATATCACTTATTGTTTGAGATAAAGCATAATTTTGTTTTCTGTTTCACTCAAGCATTTTTGTTGCATTTCGCGCATTTATATTTGTTACATCAACACTAGATACTTGTATTGTAATCATTATTGTTTGACTAGACTTTAAAAGAGTAACTCACATAGAGAGGTAATATTCAGGTCAGGATATTGCCAATATTACAGTAGTTATCAAATAGATTTCACAGGATTGGAAAGTATGTTATCTATAAGAATGATAACGTGTGATAAAGCTCCAGAGGCAGCAGTGGAACCAGCTAACACTCTCGTTCTGAGTTGAGTTAAAAGAAATGTACTCTGGAAACGAGAGTGACCGGATGAAGAGGAGGGGTATATTTCGTTCTTATTAATCAATGTTGTTCTTCTTTCTTATTCACCGCTGATATTTTCAAGAATTGCATGTTTGTTTTTAAAACAAAGCCATATTGGGCTATCTGCTATGTCTATCGCGGAGAATCGAACCCCCGATTTTAGCGTTGTAAGTCCCTAAACTTACCACTGTCCCATCGGGGGACATTTATAAGAATAAATGCCTATTTACAACTAAAAAGCAGTGGGTAACTGCCTAAGCTGCTGAAGAGACGCAGAGGTAATTTGTTGCTTTAT
>NW_013753125.1:0-1370 GCF_000517525.1 Limulus polyphemus | reverse complement strand
GTGTGTGACTGTATATGTTGTGTGTATCAGTATATAGAAGACACAACACAAGACTGTGTGTGACTATATGGTGTGTGTATCAGTAGATAGAAGACACAACACAAGACGGTGTGTGACTGTATATAGTGTGTATCAGTAGATAGAAGACACAACACAAGACGGTGTGTGACTGTATATAGTGTGTATCAGTAGATAGAAGACACAACACAATACGGTGTGTGACTGTATATGTTGTGTGTTGTGTATCAGTAGATAGAAGACACAACACAAGACGGTCTGTGACTGTATACGTTGTGTATATTAGTACACACAAAACGGTTTTTAGAAGTTCCTAACACACATACATATGTTTCTATATTTAATTGGTTATTACCCATCGAGCGCCATCTCAACAAGTTTTTTAATTCCACTGTATTCGAACACGTTTTCTTGCGTAGCTTCTGGCTGAAACACCACGTTGAAGTTAAACACCCGCGAATGACCGTTGGTGTGGTCATCAACCTAAAGATGGGGAATCATGGGTAAATTGTTTGTTCAGTAAAACTAGAAACGAGTGAAATCTATCCAAAATATTTACACTGGTTAGGTAGAGAGAATGATGAATGATAAACAAAGACAGTAAGCTCGCTGTCATGGTTAGTGTCTTATATGATCCTTAATTGTCATTATTAATTAGTTACTATCTTTTCACTTACCAATTGGTGTTAATTACTGATTAGTTTTAAAGAACTGTTTCTATAGTTTTAGTGGCTGGGATTCGATCCTGGGTTTTGTTTGTTTGTTGTTTACATAATGAGCTACATATACTGTGCCTACCTGAGTATCGAAACCCAGGGTTTAGCGTTATAAACCTTCAAACCACTGAGGGTGAGAGAGGCTTTCTTAATTGAGAGACTCTTGTTTTATTCACTCATCTGGGGTCATTTAGACGTTAAGAAATTAATTTACTTGAAAGTTTACAAGAGAGATAACCAGATGTTCCTGATTTCGAGGTTGGGTTGACTGTGTTATCAGTTAGAAGGATGTTGAAGGATTCTGTTCTAGGTTGACTGTGTTATCAGTTAGAAGGATTCTGTTCTAGGTTGACTGTGTTATCAGTTAGAAGGATGTTGAAGGATTCCGTGCTAGGTTAAATGTGTTATCAGTTAGAAGGATTCTGTTTTAGGTTGACTGTGTTATCAGTTAGAAGGATGTTGAAGGATTCCGTGCTAGGTTAAATGTGTTATCAGTTAGAAGGATTCTGTTTTAGGTTGACTGTGTTATCAGTTAGAAGGATTCTGTGTCTAGGATTCTGTTCTAGGTTGACTGTGTTATCAGTTAGTAGGATTCTGTTCTAGATTGACTGTGTTATTAGTTAGTAGGATTCTGTT
>NW_013753124.1:0-1133 GCF_000517525.1 Limulus polyphemus | reverse complement strand
CCGTCCTTAATATAGCAGTGTAAGACTAGAGGGAAGACAGCTAGCTTCATGGACCAACTCCTGGGCTACTTTTTTATCAACGAATAGTGGGATTGACCGTCATATTATAACGCCCCCACGGCTGAAAGGGCAAGCATGTTTGGTGGGAGGGGGATTCAAACCCGCGACCCGCAGTTTGCGAGTCGAGTACCCTATCGACCTGGCCATGCCAGGCCAGTAATTGAAATGTATGTGGAGATTAAATTTTATAAATGAAATCAGTCGGAATATCAAGTCTAGGCCAACATTTCATTAATTTCAATTTTGATTAACATAAAATGCATGTATAGAACAGGGAATATCCGCTTAATATACAGTATATGTTATTTTTGCTTCAAGTCTTCAGTTTGAAACGCCGAAAGTCATTTTCAGATGTTTGAATGACTCCTTACTCATGTGATGTTCAAAAGATTGTTGATAAATTTAATATTTGTTTTTATATCAGGTGATGAAGGTTCTATTTTGAACGATTCTCTGAATAGATATTTTTAACTTATTGTTTCATATATACTTAAGGCCGGGCGTGTATGAAAATGTCGAAGGCTCGAGCCGTGATATATCGCTAAATACGCTGAGCCGTACTTAAATAACAATACACGAACTACACATTTATGGGAACAATAAACTGGTCGATCATCGATAATAAGTTTCCAGATTTATAATATTAAAAATCCGGGGTTCGATTCTTCGCTTTGAAAAGTCCATTGTGTAGTTTTACCCTAAAAGACCACCAACAACAACCTTTAAAGCAGCCTCCATTGGTTCAGCGATAACTTTGAAGGCTTATAACGTCAAAAATCAGATTCTGATAATTGCAGTGGTCACAGCTCATATAGCTCTTAGTGTAACCTTGGGCTTAACAACAAACAAACAAATAAATCCTAAAAGGAAACGGACATTAGTGATGAAATGAATCGTATGCATCATGTCTGTAAATATATCACGCGGGCCTGACATGGCCTGGTGGTTAGGTCGCTCGACTTGTAATCTATAGAACACCTTTCGAATCCCTGTCACTAAACATCCTAGCCTTTTTAGACGTAGGGACGTTATAGTGTGACGATCAATCCCACTATTCTTTAGTAAAAGAGTAG
>NW_013753123.1:0-4581 GCF_000517525.1 Limulus polyphemus | reverse complement strand
ATATTCTTATCCTCCTCGATTCGATTCAAGAAAGCCAGTTTTATCAGTGATCTTTCCTTAGTTTTGTTTCTCACGACTCGTGTGTATTTGTTGATAAGTTGTTGAACTCTCCAGAATTGCATGTGAGTATGTGGACTTTGACCTCATAATAAACAAGATGCCACTTCTTTTAATGCTGCAAACCAGATTGGTGTGGAACCACACATCATTTGGTATTTTTTTATTCAGAGTTTGTACATCTTAGGATTCGGACAACGTCACAGTATATTCGAGAGATTAGCGTTTTTAAAATTATGTATGAACTCAACTATAATTATTTAAAGTATAAGGATTTTTATTGTCTTCCTAAAAAACAAACTCATTAAAAGCAGAAACCAGGCAAGTCAAACTTGGTTTCTTTGTTCAACTACCATCGTTCTGTGAATTTTAAGCAGCGCCCTTTTCTGTTCTGCAGTCATGATTTATTGTAAAACTTACATTGTTTAAAGTTATCGATCTGTACAATAAGTTATGTAGATAATTACTCCTGTTGGAACTAAGAAGTGACCACAAAGCGATACTTACCTGGTTCAGTTAAGTGAATGATTGTTGCTTGGAAACAGAGAAGTAACTAGCAAGGACCATGATGCTTTTCGCAGAGTTTCAACAAATACACGCCTCACCTTGACCTGTCAAAATCAACTTCTTTTCCATGGTTGACACGGTTTGGCAGTTTTTTTGGTTTAAGTAAAATGTCAGAAAAAACCTATAACAACAATAACGTTCTCTTTTTGTAAAAAATAAATATCTATAAGATAATAATATAACTATCTTGAAAACATTTATATAACAGCATAACCTTCCTAGAAACATTTATATCACAACAATGTAACCTTCCTAGAAACATTTATATCACAACAACATAACTTTCCTAGAAACATTTATATCACAATAATGTAACCTTCCTAGAAACATTTATATCACAACAACATAACCTTCCTAGAAACATTTATATCACAACAATGTAACCTTCCTAGAAACATTTATATCACAACAATGTAACCTTCCTAGAAACATTTATATCACAACAATGTAACCTTCTTAGAAACATTTATATCACAACAATGTAACCTTCCTAGAAACATTTATATCACAACAATGTAACCTTCCTAGAAACAAGAAACATATATATCACAACAATGTAACCTTCTTAGAAACATTTATATCACAACAATGTAACCTTCCTAGAAACATTTATATCACAATAATGTAACTTTCCTAGAAACATTTATATCACAACAATGTAACCTTCCTAGAAACATTTATATCACAACAATGTAACCTTCTTAGAAACATTTACATAACAATAATATAACTCTTAAAAAGTCTCTATAGCAACATATCCTTAATAAAAACTTCTATGTAATATTAACACAATCTTCTTATAAACATTTACATAAGAACAATATAACGTACTTAAAAACACCTATATAACAAAAACATATATTTCTTAGAAACATCTATACACCTAAAAATATATCCTTCTTAAGACAACGCCCCCAGTAGCACAGCGGTATGTCTGCGGACTTACAACGCTAGGATCCGGGTTTCGATACCCGTGGTGGGCAGAGCACAGATAGTCCATTGTGTAGCTTTGTGCTTAACTTCAAAAAACAAACAAAACAAACCTTTATAGGAAGAACTATATAACAACAATGTAACCTTCTTAAAACATCTATGTAACAGCAATATATATTTTTTTAAAAAATACCTATAACCTACTTACAAATAATCTCTATAACAACATGAAAATAAAAAACATTTAGAACACCAAACGAGAATAATACCATTATCAAAACACCACTTTTTCAGTTTTCAAGCCTGTTTGTTTCGAATAACAGCGCTAATCATATAGGTTGACTAATAATAGCGCTAATTTTTATATTTGTTACCTCAATCATGGAATCCTTTTACAAAACATACCACTACCAATACCCAGTGTTATCACCTACATAAGCTTGAGCATATCTACTCACAGAGAATGTTGTCTCTATTTGTTACCCCACTCATAGGACTTTTCTCCAAAACATAACACCATCAAAACCCAATGTCACCACCTAGATAAGATAGGGTATACCTACTGACTGAAGATGTTTTTTCCATTTTTTACTCCACTCGTAAAATGTTTCTCCAAAATATTACCGCCAGTACCCAATGAAATCACCAATATAAGCTGATTTTTTCTCGATTCCAGAAGGCACATAATGCATATTCCTGCGTTTCCAAATTCTCGTACAAAATCCGAGATAGTATAGTCTAACTGTCATTTTTGTACAGAACTGTCTACCGCAGTCGGTTTCATATAAGACTGACTGAGAGTTGTAGGAATGAGTTCTTAGCTGCTTTTTATCCCAATAGTTAAGTGGTGACGGTCATAGTTTGGTGTGATAACCGAATAGCCTCTTTTAGCTATTCTTCTGCTAATTAAAATATACATCATTTTCACAATATTAGAAGAAATGATTAGCCAATCAACAATCATTTTATGGCTCTCACCAACTCCACGTTTTCCTCTGTTTATGACATTCTGTTCAAAACATTAGAGGAAACTCCTCATCAGTCAGTAACAACCCTCTAATCAGCCCTCGGCTTTCCTACTACACTCCATATTCCGTTCACAACATTGATAAAAGACTCCTAGCCAATCAATAACCATTTTCCTACTGCACTCCATATTCCGTTCACAACATTGATAAAAAAAACTCCTAGCCGATCAATAACCACTTTTTATTCTTACCAGCTTCAAGCTTTATCACCCTCTTGTCAAATCTTGTTTAAAACATTAGAAGAGACTCCTAGCCTAACAGGAACCATCTTTTGAGTCTTGTTAGTTTTAGAGTTTTTTAAATGTGAAGATTATTTTTGCCGTTAGAATTACATATGCTATACAATAACATTAAAGTCAAGTTTGTATAACTGTAAAAAAATTATAATATTTGTAGACTATGTTTTATTATATATCAAAAACAATACTTAAAAAAGTGATGTAACAATTTAAAACGTGAAAAGTACCGAAGTGTAAAAACGACTTATTATCATATCAAGAAGGTAACATGGATGCAAATTCTAGTTGGACATTAAAATAAGAAAAGATGTAAGTCTGAATTATCAAATAATCTACGAAACTAGGAATATAACAGGCCAGTAGACTGTTTCAATTCTTTGAGTCAATAACAAGCTGAAAGTCAAAAAGAAACTAAATATGAGTCACTATAGCTGAAGGAAGACATTTAGAGAAACATTTTATATATGGTGCAGTTGAAAAGCTTAAAGCTAATAAGACTCAAAGGATGATTGCTGATTGGTTAGTAGTCTCTTTTAATGTTGTGAATAGGATGAGACGTGCTGTTGGAAAAATCGATGCTGTTTAAACAATATCAAAACATATATCTAAGTAACTGAAAGATATTTGAATCTATCTGGATAAAACGTGTTTCTAAACATATTTACAATCGCTTACAACGTATCTACTGATTAATCTGATAAAATATCTTTTAATCCATTTTAATAAGCATAATCTAACCCACTTAGCTAAATAATCTTTCTTATCCATCCGGATTATATATTATTCTAATCTACCACACTGATTTCTACTATGATTGAATCCTAATTAATACCTTTTTTTTAATTATGGCATTAAGAGGTATACAAGTTAACTGTGGTTATGTGCTTTTTTAAATTTCTTGAGTATATATATGTGTCTAACTTACATTTTTATATCATCTGAAATCTGTAATTATTTTCTTTTAGAGCATCGAAAATGAATGAAGTTGTGGCAGTGGCTATTATTGTGGCTACTTGTCTTAGATTATACAGCGGGTAAATTCGTGTTTTGCTACGAAATCTATTTAAAGTTTAGACATAATATGTCGATTTTTAGGCATCTGTTCGAATTTGTATTGTGATTTAATGATATTCCGTTATTTATAAGCCACATAAAGGTAAAGAATTAACTTAATGTGTTTTATTGCGTGTTTGTTTCTGCTACTTAAATAATTGTCTTTAAAGTTTATGTTATAAACGGTGTAGTTTTGCATTCGTATAAACGTAAAAGTACCACTGTACAATTAGCCAATAGGAATATTGGGTTACCAGGTGAACTAGCACGCATACACGTACGGACTGACTGATACACATTGTTTCTTTTAATTACATGGATTTATAAAATCTCAACATTGTTACATCAAAAAATCTAAAGAGTCAAATATAATTGTAGTCTACAGAAAATTCCAAGTGACACAACTTCTTTAAATTGAGATAATTAAATAACTGAAACAATATAAAATCATCATCAATTTATAAGTGAAAAAGTTTTTTATTTGACTAATCTAAGTAACTGAAACATTATCAAAACATCGTCAGTTTTCAAGTTGTGCAGCTTTTTCAACCTGAGATTGAATAACAGAAGCAATATTAAATCGTCGTTAGTTTCCATGTGATATACTTTCCTTAACTTTGTATATTTAAGTAACTGAAACAATATCAAAACATCATCGGTTTCCAACCGACACAGTTTCTTTAACTTTGTTCCAGGTGGATTAG
>NW_013753122.1:0-1133 GCF_000517525.1 Limulus polyphemus | reverse complement strand
TCTGTCTAATGTCACTCATTTTCAAAAGTAGAAAACCTACCCGAACATGATGAATTTTTACAGATGGCATGAGAGTATGGATTTGGTAATTATGATTTTATACTACTCATAAATTGTCTGGTAATTATCTTATAGAAGAAAATGACGTGCTAAAAGGACCCTCCCTACACATAGATTCTAGTGAAGATAATTAATTTCTCTTAATTACACTGTAAGCTATTTAGCCAATCATTGTCCAATACATGATCGAGCTTAGACTGAATAAGACACGATACGTCTTGAACATGTATATTAATTTACTCACCCAAAGGTGTAAAAAGAGACAAAAAAAACGTTTATAGTGTCCTTGTACACTTAGCTTAGTCTTAGTCACCACAGAAATTTATGTATCTCCCAGATGGAATTCAGGAGCAAGGTATAATTCTAAATGGTGACTGTAGTGCATGTAAAAGGAATTAAAAGTTTGAAGTTTAAATCCATTCCTAGTGTTTTCACCTACATATCGTATTTTAGAAAGATTGGTACTGCCACTTAATATGTTTTATATAGATGAATGATGAAATCAACATAAATGCTGCTTAAGAAATCGGAGGAATTTATTCAGTTATGGCAATGTGATACTCAATACATATTCCGGAGGAACTTCAACTTTCTATGTGAAGGACAGTATAATGTTGATCTCACATGGACCCAGAATGACTTCTTTTCTACAATATTACAAGTAACAAAGGCCAGCAACCTATAAAAATGGACCTGTATTATACCATACCTCTTTGTAGTATCATAAGACTTTCAAAGAATACAAAGTAGAGAAAAAATATAAATTTGATTTTATGTGATAAACCAATCTATGGCAATATGTTTAATCTAGTAAATCTTATGTTGCAGACGTGTTGTTCATCTTAAATATCATCTAGCATGAAGATCCACTCTGTTGACAAAATTCAGTCTGATTATACAATGGATGAAACTTCTGTGAGCTAATGGACACCTGTTAATAAACCCCCTTGATAACAAGTTTCAGTCAAAACATGAAATGGACAAACTTCTGTGTGCTAGTCTACATCTGGCCTGAAGACCCACCATAATGACAAGCTTCAGTCAAGATATAGAATGGACAAAGATTCACTATA
>NW_013753121.1:0-1571 GCF_000517525.1 Limulus polyphemus | reverse complement strand
TTACCTTCATCTATATTTAATACTACATGATCTTTTTTATGTTTTATTATTTCTAAGGATTCACGAATATTATTAGCTCTTATACTTTTTGGTTGAGTTAATATTACAGTTTTTCCCATAATATTGTGTGTTGTGTTTTCTGTACATGTTCTGCTATGGATGAATTTTCAGTTTTGTTATTTCTTACATATCCCTTATGCTCATTTAAACGGTATTTCAAATTACGTTTTGTCTGACCAATGTAAATACTTCTACATTCACATTCTATTTTATATATTCCAGTTTTTTCAGTTAACTGTATTTCGTCTTTCGTAGTACCTAACATTTGATTCATCTTATTTATCGGTTTAAATACAGGGTAGAATATCTGTTTTTTTTGACACTTTAAATAAACTAGTAGTTAAACCTGGAACATATGGTAAAATTAAGCCTTCCATTCTAATTTTTTTATAACTAGGTTTTAAAGTACTAATTTGATCAATTATTATAGCATTAGTGAATTTCTTAACTGCCCTGTCTACAATATTCGGTGTAAAACCTCTCTCGACTGCTATATATTTAATTAATAACAATTCGAGTTTTTAAACCTTTTGGTTAGTACATATCTTCAAAGCTCTGTTAACATAACTATAAAACGTAGACATTTTTGTGACCTAGTATGACATGATTCCTGATGTGGGGCATAAGAACAGAAAAAGGTTTCCGGTAAACTGATATTTCTAAATTACCTTGTACATTCCTTTTCACCAATACATCTAGAAAAGGCAAGCTATTATTTTTCTCAATTTCAAACGTAAATTGTATGGATGATTCAATACTGTTCAAATAGTCATCTACATATCATATCCAAATATCAGGTTTACATTTTGCATTATTTATGACTTTAGTTTCAAACACATTCATATATAAATCACATAATAATGGTGAGAGTGGTGATCCCATAGCTAACCCTTAATTTTGTTTACAGAAATTATTGTTAACTTGATAAAATGGATTCTTAACACATACCTTAGTTAAATTAACTATATCTATAGTTTCAACTGCTGAAATTTTATTTTCTAACAATTTTTTTCTCAAAACATTTAATTGCATCTTCTACTGGAACTTTTGTAAATAGGGATACTACATCAAATGATACTGTTACGACAGCGGAGGTCACATGACGCTGGTAACACGTCATATTCTCGAAGCTTCGTGAATCCTCCGGAGGTTACTAGATTTCGGTATTCTTTTATATATAAGACGGTCAAGACGTGACGGCAACAATGTAACGAGTAATTGAACTGCGAACAGAGAGAGCGTATTGTTGAGTCGAGCACGTGAGACGTTTGTTGTGAATTATAGCGTTATTGCAAAGTTGTATTTAGAAAGAATAAACCAGTTTTATTTAAGAAAGGACTTGTATCGCTAAAATTTCTTCGGAAATAAATTATACGGAAAATTAACTAACGAATGGAGGCGTAACAATACCAATAAATCTTTCTTATATAAGCTTACATTTTTTATTTTCTCTACAAATTCTAAAGCCGTGTGAATTCTTTTAATTTCACAAATAATTTAGTCGTTTTACT
>NW_013753120.1:0-3150 GCF_000517525.1 Limulus polyphemus | reverse complement strand
CCCATCATAGAATCAACAAACAAACCCAAGCCCATCATAGAATCAACAAACAAACCCAAGCCCATCCTGGCATCAACAAACAAACCCAAGCCCATCATAGAATCAACAAACAAACACAAGCCCATCCAAGCATCAACAACATAATATATAATTGTACATACTAAGCAAATTAATCGAAATTGACTATTGTATTTTCGAAATGACTCGAAATTAATTAGAATGTTTATAAGAAGTTGAGAGGAGTATTAATACTTTTAACTACAGTCTTTGAGACCAACAGCTATAAAGCCTTAAGTAAATAAGCAAGATGTTTATTAATTTAGTGTAATATATTTTCTTTTTCTCTCTCTCTCTCTAGTCCCGACCCCAAGTGGCACAGCAGTCTGTCTGCGGACTTATACTGCTAGAAACCGGGTTTCGATACCCGTGTTGGGCAGAGCACAGATAGCCCTTTGTGTAGCTTTGTACTTAGTAACAAACAACAACAACTCTCTAGTCCCCCAGTGGCACAGCGGTATGTCTGCGGACTTATACTACTAGAAACCGGGTTTCGATACCCGTGGTGGGCAGAGCACAGATAGCTCTTTGTGTAGCTTTGTACTTAATAACAAACAACAACCACTCTCTAGTCCCCCAGTGGCACAGCGGTATGTCTGCGGATTTACAACGCTAAAACCAGGTTTCGATACCTATGGTGGGCAGAGCACTATCAATTGTATAGCTTTATGCTTAATTACAAACAAACACACACTCTTTATTTTTTGCTTAGAAGTAATCGGGCCTGACGCTGTTGTTTCATTTTGTCGTCTTCTCAGGTGTTAATGTGTTAATAGTTAACGAATAGTCCCACTAGTTTAATATTTAACATCTCCTCAACATTATAGAAAATACCAACTGTCTGCTGGACACTATGACAACTGAGCAGACAGACGTAAGCCTAATTTCGTATTAATATTTTAGTATAAAATTGCACAATATTTGCCCTCCAGTGGCACAATGGTATGTCTGCGGACTTACAACGCTAGAATCCGGTTTTCGATACCCGTGGTGAGCAGAGCACAGATAGCCCATTGTGTAGCTTTGTGCTTAATTACAAACAAACGAACAAAGCACAATCTTATTAAACTGTAAAGTGATCCAAGTTGCCTTGTGTATTCATAAAATAACTCGAAATTTATTATAATACTCGTAAAAATGTAAGACGAATGTTAATTGGGCCTTAAATTGATATATAAAAAATTCCCAGTAGTCAAATAAAAAAATCTTAGATCGAACTCAATCTAAATTTGATAATGACAAAGTTAGGTATATTACGATTAATGCCATGATCCTCATCCCTTTTATAACTTCGTAGTTATATATATATACAAGTCCAAACAAAAAAACTAAATTAAATTAAAGACGCTGCATAAATTAAAAGAACCCCCATGGTACGTGCTATAATAGGATATAAAATGTGGGGATACATCGTGTATTAGTCTTAACCTTCGTTTGTCAGTCTCACATGGAAGAATTATCAAAAGAAATACAAGTTAGGAGATCGAGATGTGGGTGTTCAAGCCCACAACGTCCCATATCTATATCACCCTTCGCTGGTTGGTGATATAGATGTGGGACGTTGTTTCGCTGACTACAACGTCCCACATCTATATCACCCTTCGCTGGTTGGTGATATAGATGTGGGACGTTGTTTCGCTGGTTACAACGTCCCACATCTATATCACCCTTCGCTGGCTACAACGTCCCACATCTATATCACCCTTCGCTGGTTACAACGTCCCACATCTATATCACCCTTCGCTGGTTACAACGTCCCACATCTATATCACCCTTCGCTGACTGCAGACAGTCGTGGGAAGGTGACTGCTCTCCAATGTAAAAAAGAAATAGTTATACTGGTTAGTTTAGATAACTTCGTTAGGCTTTTGTAACTCCATTCTAGTATAATTTATCCATTGTACTATTAAATTAGTTTTTTGTTTGTAATTAAGCACAAAGCTACACAATGGGCTATCTGTGCTCTGCCCACCACGGGTATCGAAACCCGGATTCTAACGTTGTAAGTCCGCAGACATACCGTTGTGCCAATGGGGGGGGGCATTAAATTAGTGCTTCACTACTATAATGGAGGCTGGAATGCCAACCTCAGGGGGTAAGTTTATCTTACTTACCCCCAAGTGGAACTACCTTATTTTAGTTTTTTTATATTTATTTATTTGTCTTTTTCTTTCTTTTTTTTGACTTGCAGATTTCTATAATTATTTATCAGTCTATAAAAAGTAATGTTCTTCCTTGTAGAAACTTAAAGACTACCGTTAGTTATAAATATGAAGTTTCAATCGGTCCACTATTATACAGTTATAAGAGTTTACTAACTAATTTAAACGTAAATGAAGTTAATAATTTACCTTGTGAGTGTGAAAATAGTTTATTATTATATACTTCTCATAAACATATTGTCACTGGTAACTTGGAATTCTAAAAAATAAACTATTACATGAAATCTTAAAAAAAGATCTAAATACATAATTGTATCAAAATGAAACAAGCAAAATATTCTAAAATTTAGATGTTTCATTATTAATGTTGAAATATTGATACAAAAATTAACACTCAATGGATTTAATAAAGAAACTCTAAATGCAATTATTAAAACATTTTGTGTTAAATATAAAAATGTATTAAATAAATATCAAGAAGTAAAAATTAAGGAGTTTTTGCTGAAAGCTTCCAATAAATATTTTTAGTTTTTAATAAGATCGTTTAAACAACTTGGCACTACTTTTAGGCGGATGAACACCTTATCGCATATAAAGGCTCGTGTAAAGTCTGAAAATTGGTAGTTACAGTGGACTGAACTGGAGATGGTTGGGAGTTACTTTAGATAATCTGGTTGGGGTTTTATACTAGTATAACTTATCCACTATAATGGGGGCTGGAATGCCAACCTCAGGGGGTAAGTTTGTCTTACTTACCACCAAGTGGTACTACATTATTTTGTTTTTGTTTTTCATATATATATTTATCTTTAACTTTCTTCTACTTTTTTTAATACTTTGAAGAACAGTCACCTTCCCACAACTGTCTGCAAGCAGTAAAGGGGGATATTTTGCAGGCAGTGAAGGGTGATATAGATGTTGGACGTTGTAA
>NW_013753119.1:0-1133 GCF_000517525.1 Limulus polyphemus | reverse complement strand
GGAAACAAAAAGTGGCAAATAAAACTATAGCTTAACAGACTTGATGGCAGCAATACAAGAACAGCAAAAGAAACAAGAGAGATTACAGCAGTTGTTGGAGAAAAAGAAAAGAAACAAGTAGAGAGACAACAGCAGTGGCAAGAAAACCTGCAACAGTGGCAGCTCGAACAGCAACATAAACAAGAAGAGAGATCGCAGCAATTGCTGGAGGAAAAAGAAATGAAACAAGAAGAATGAGAAAATAAACAAAAAGAGAGACTACAGCAGTGGCAGGAAAACCAGCACCAGTGGCAATTGGAACAAGAAAAAAAGGGGAAGAAAGACTCCAACAGTTGAGAGAAAGCCAGCACACACAATTGGAAAATATTATTAAATTTCAAAGTGAATTAAATACATTAAAGGATGAGTTACTGCCTTTTACACAAGGAGGATATATTAGCCATGGACCTAATCAGCCCCAGACAATGAGAAGCCCCTTCCAGACCCCGCAGCTAAACCCTAATGCAGACATCTTCAGTCCTGTCAGAAGTCACATTCCAGACACGAGTGTCAGCAATAGGGGTGATCTAGTACGAAGAAAGCCACAGGAATTCGATGGGAAGGCACCGTGGGAAGCATATAGAGCACAATTTGAGCTCCTGGCAGAAATAAATGGATGGACAGAGGAGCAGAAAAAAGTGTACATGGCAACGAGCTTGAAGAGACAACCACTGGAAATACTTGGACAGTGGTCAGCAGACAACATGCACAACTATAGAGCACTGGTAGCTGCTCTAGAACTCGGGTATGGAACTCAAAATTAGGCCGAAGTCTACAGGACTAGGTTTAGGACTAGAGTCCATGCTAAAGGGGAGAGCCTGCAAGAGCTGGCACAGGATTTGGAAAGTATGGCACACAAAGCCTACTGAACTGCACCACCTGATGTCCTCAAGCTGTTGCTGAGGGATCAGTTTGCAGATGCCTTGGACAGTTCACAACTGAAGATACAAGTGAAGCAAGCACACCCCTCTACTATACAAGATGCAATGGCCAGAGCTCTTGAATTTGAATCTTACGTTAAGTCCAGCACAGAGGTAGCAGAGTTGGTACAGTCATCAGGATTCTAGGCCAGAAAGGGGCAGCTTTCAGAGAAG
>NW_013753118.1:0-1132 GCF_000517525.1 Limulus polyphemus | reverse complement strand
TATAGAAAAGTAGATGTGACAGTCGTCTCTAGTGATATTATATAAACAAATAGATGTGACAGTCGTCTCTAGTGATCTTATATAAACAAAATAAATGTGATAGTCGTCTGTACTAAGACTATATAGAAAAGTAGATGTGACAGTCGTCTCTAGTGATATTATATAAACAAATAGATGTGATAGTCGTCTGCACTAAGACTACATAGAAAAGTAGATGTGGCAGTCGTCTCTAGTGATCTTATATAAACAAATAAATGTGATAGTCGTCTGTACTAAGACTATATAGAAAAGTAGATGTGACAGTCGTCTCTAGTGATATTATATAACAAATAGATGTGATAGTCGTCTACACTAGGACTATAGAGAAAAGTAGATATGACAGTCGTCTCTAGTGATATTATATATACAAATAGATGTGATAGTCGTCTGTTCTAGGACTATATAGAAAAGTAGATGTGACAGTCGTCTCTAGTGATATTATATAAACAAATAGATGTGATAGTCGTCTGCACTAAGACTATATGGAAAAGTAGATGTGACAGTCGTCTCTAGTGATATTATATAAAATAGTTGATGTGACAGTCGTCTCTAGTAAGATTATATAAAATAGTTGATGTGACAGTCGTCTCTATTAAGATTATATAGAAAAGTAGAGGTAACAGTTGTTTTTAGTGATATTATATAAAATATATATGTCACAGTCGTCTCTAGTAAGATTATATAACATAGTAGATGTCACAGTCGTCTGTATTAAGATTATATAGAAAAGTAGATGTGACAGTCGTCTCTAGTGATATTATATAGAAAAGTAGAGGCAATAGTCTTCCCAAAACAGTTCAGTATTTGGACTAACAGTGTGAGAGTTATCGTGTGTATTTAGTTGCTCCATATATTACCCGTATAATTGTACAAGGTAAGTTTATTTATGAGTTACATATGGTATCTTTAGCGAGGAGGTTTTTTTTTTCCATATGTTACTCGTGAACTTTGTCCTAAAATTTTCTATCAAAGTGAAAGTATCCTGTTTAGGCGAAATAAACTAATTCGTTATGAGGACCGGACTTGGCCCTATTTTACGTAATAATTCTTATGAAGTCGGACATCCTTAGAATACCTTACAACAATGTCAAGG
>NW_013753117.1:0-1134 GCF_000517525.1 Limulus polyphemus | reverse complement strand
TTACGAAGGAAGCCACAGGAATACGATGGGAAAGGCACCGTGGGAAGCATATAGAGCACAGTTTGAGCTACTGGCAGAGATGAATGGATGGACAGAGGAGCAGAAAGCAGTATATCTGGCAACGAGCTTGAAGGGACAACCACTGGAAATACTTGGACAGTTGACAGCAGCCGGCAGACACAACTATAGAGCACTGGTAGTAGGCTCTAGAACTCAGGTACGGAACCCAAAATCAGTCAGAAGTCTACAGGGCTAGGTTTAGGACGAGAGTCCGTGCTAAAGGGGAGAGCCTACAAGAGCTGGCACAGGACTTGGAAAGCATGGCACACAAGGCCTACCCAACTGCACCACCCGATCTCCTCAAGTTGTTGCTGAGGGATCAGTTTGTAGATGCCTTGGACAGTCCACAACTTAAGATACAAGTGAAGCAAGCACATCCCTCTACCATGCAGGATGCAATGGCCAGAGCTCTCGAATTTGAATCCTACATTAAGTCCAGCACAGAGGTACCGAGGTTGGTACAGTCATCTGGATTCAACGCCAGAAAAGGTCAGCTTTCACAGAAGTTTGAGGGACTTTATTGGCACTGTAACAAACCTGGGCACAAGAGAGCTCAATGCTGGAAACTTCAACACAGAGGAGGTGCCAGAGCAGGAAAGGTTGGTATCCAGAAAAGTTGTTGGAACTGTGGAAAGCACGGATATCAGAGCACTTTTTTTGTAAGTACCTGCAATGAGAGTTCATTCCTGTAGTCGCCTCTGCATGCATTGTTGTAATATGATACAATGCTTACAGGCAGTTGATACAAGTAGTGTGACGAGTGTGAGCGTGGTTACACAGCTTTGTGATAAAGAAGACGTGTGCATGCATTGTGTGTGCTTCTATGTATATTTCTGTGTTGTACATATTTGTTTATATATTTATATTTAAATCTGGAACACTGGTTCAATACACGGATTAAACCCAAACAGGCAATTTTTTGTGACTTTGGATATCAGAACGCTTTTTGTTTAAGTACCTGTAATGAAGTTTCCAAGAAAAGTGATTATGAGCCTGCTGCAGCGATCATGTTTTAACTTGCATTGCCGTGTTTAAACCGGTTTGAAGAGTGCCGTATATAAAAGAGACTGACTT
>NW_013753116.1:0-1372 GCF_000517525.1 Limulus polyphemus | reverse complement strand
ACTAAATAACATGTGTGTGTGTGGGAGCTTTTAACAACTGTGATACTAAATAACATGTGAGTGTGTGGGAGCTTTTAACGACGATCATGGTAAATAACATGTGAGTGTATTGGAGCTTTTAACGACTGTCATTCTAAATAACATGTGACTGTGTGAGAGCTTTTATCGACTGTCATACTAAATTACATGTGAGTTGTGGTAGCTTCTAACAAGTGTCATCCTAAATAGCATGTGAGTGTGTGGTAGCTTCTAACAAGTGTTATCCTAAATAACATGTGAGTTGTGGGAGCTTTTAACGACTGCCCTGCTAATTAACATGTTAGTGTATTGGAGCTTTTAACGACTGTGATACTAAATAACATGTGAGTGTGTGGGAGTTTTTAACGACGATCATGGTAAATAACATTTGAGAGTATTGGAGCTTTTAACGACTGTCATTCTAAATAAAATGTGACTGTGTGAGAGCTTTTATCGACTGTCATAGTACATTACATGTGAGTTGTGGTAGCTTCTAACAAGTGTCATCCTAAAAGCATGTGAGTGTGTGGTAGCTTCTGACAAGTGTTATCCTAAATAACATGTGAGTTGTGGGAGCTTTTAACGACTGCCATGCTAAATAACATGTTAGTGTATTGGAGCTTTTAACGACTGTAATACTATATAACATGTGATTGTGTGTTAGCTTTTATCGACTGTTATACTAAACAACATATAAGTGTATGTGTGTGTTAGCTTCTAACAAGTGTCATCCTAAATAACATGTGAGTGTGTGTGGGAGCTTTTAACATCTGTCATAATAAATAACACGAGAGTGTGTGGGAGCTTTTAACGACTGTCACAATAAATAACAAGTGAGTGTGTGGGAGCTTTTAACGACTCTCATACTAAATAACACGTGAGTGTGTGGTAGCTTTTAACGAGTGTCATACTAAATAACATATGAGTTTGTGGGAGATTATAACAAGTGCCATCCTAAATAACATGTGAGTGTGTGGGAGCTTTTAACGACTGTCATACTAAATAACATTTGAGTGTGTGGGAGCTTTTAACGACTGTCATACTAAATAACATGTGAGTGTGTTGTAGCCACTAACGAGTGTCATACTAAATAACATGTGAGTGTGTGAGCTTTTAACGACTGTCATCCTAAATAAAATGTGATTGTGTGGTGGCTTCTAACGAGTGTCATACTAAATATCATGTGAGTGTGTTGGAGCTTTTAACGACTGTTATTCTAAATAACATGTGACTGTGTGGGAGCTTCTAACATGTGTCATACTAAACAACATATGAGTGTGTGGGAGCTTTTAACGACTGTAATACTAAATTACATGTGAGTGTGTGTGAGCTTCTAACAAGTGTCATCCTAAAT
>NW_013753115.1:0-1134 GCF_000517525.1 Limulus polyphemus | reverse complement strand
GGACATTTTCTTCTACGAAGTATGACTTAGAAATCAGAAATAAAACTGTCTCTTTGTTCACTACTACTTTCTACTAATGCTACAGATTCATGTTACCATGAACCAAAAATCTTTCTTCTTGGCTTCTCCCCCCCCCCTACCCCTAGAAACAAATTTGTTGATGCAGTCAGTCGTGAAAACCACTGAAATGGGTCTCTTATTTACCATAT
This sequence comes from Limulus polyphemus, assembly GCF_000517525.1. Taxonomy (NCBI): domain Eukaryota; kingdom Metazoa; phylum Arthropoda; class Merostomata; order Xiphosura; family Limulidae; genus Limulus; species Limulus polyphemus. Next base: position 925 of record NW_013753115.1, on the reverse strand, counting down.
TTTTTGCTTGAAATATCATCTACAGTAATGATCACTAACTTTTCGTGTTTCATCAACAACTCTACTCACTTTTAAAGTTCTTGAAATCAAGCTCTTTCCTGTAATAATGGTGGCATTCAAGAAAACACGATGAATTGTAACACACGATTAAGTTTATTTGAATATTCATCACACATGATATTCGTTACAAGGAAAGAGCATCCGTTTAAACTTGAAATAAAAGAAAATTTTAAGTTCTGTCATGATTTTCTGATTATAAAACAGCTTCAATTGAAGCTTTTACGAAAACATACCGGTGACGTTTATTAATTAATGATTTTCTGTCACAAAATTTTATTTCTCACTATGTTAATGTATGTATTAATCTTTGACTCATGTAACGAATTATAAGCAAATTTTATTAAATTAAGGTTTTATTTCTTTTTTTGTTAAGCACGAAGCTACACAAGGGCTATCTGTGCCATACCCGTCACGTGTATCGAAACCCGATGTTTAGCACTGAGCCACTAAAGGTATAAAGTTTTGTAAACATCAAAGTTTTTGTTGGAGAACAATTAAATGTATTTCTGAAGAAGTTTCAAATTTTCTGTTTGATCAAGTATTTTTATCTTCAAGGAAAATTAACATAATTTCATGTAATTAGTTTGGTTTGATGTCTAGGCCTTTACTTAACACTAATAACCTAAAATATTTTTAAGTTTTTGAATAACACTTGATGTACTTTAGGTTATTACTAATAAGTAAAGAACTATATATCAAAACGAAACAATTTTCACCACTGTGTGAGTCCCGCTTTGTTTATTTTCTTGGTATCGTCACTTATGCAACTTTTTTCACCGCTCTTCTTAAAAATATATCTACCCACTGCTATATAGATTTTGTTTGTTTGTTGAATTTCGCACAAAGCTACATGAGAGCTGTCTTC
>NW_013753114.1:0-1135 GCF_000517525.1 Limulus polyphemus | reverse complement strand
GTAAAAATGACTTTAGCCCTTTCAGTGTTGCTTTTTTTGGACTTTAAGTTTTGTAATATAAATATTAAATATTATTTTACAGTAAGGCTATCCACTCTCGACTTACTTCGTTGATTTACACTTGTCAATATCCATTGATAACATCCAATGTCGAAAATCATTTTCTTCCAGATAGAGCATTCCGATTAAAAGAAAAAAAGGGTAAGCATCCTTCTTTCTAATTTTATTCGTCTTCTGGTAGTCCATGCAAAACCTTTAGAATCAATTTTAGTTGTTCTTCATTACTAGTACAATAACTGACGACTAGGAACTACTACTTAATTTCATCACTCCTTGTTTCTTCAAGATTTCTTGTTCCTTGGAGACCTCAGTCTGTTTCAAATGTTAGGGTTGCATCTCTAATATCAGTCTTATTAGATATTTTAGTTGTTGGATCTAAGTTAAAAGATCTGCTGGTATCTTGATATTCTATTAGAAAGTCACGTAATATCTGGCATTGATCAACTGGAATACCTCTACTGCTCCGGTCATATGGCTGTTGTAGGTGAGGTGGTAAGCTGTACTGATGCAAGGATGTGACATCAGGATTTCTACATTTTTCTTTAAATGTGACTATACCTGATGTTCTCTGATATGGATGTATACATCCAGACGTGGCTCGAAATTTATGGTTTCTTGCCTTTGTGGCCCCAATGATGACATTTCTATTTTTTCGTCGAGTTTGGTTCTATATGCTAGGCCTACCATGACTATATGATCCGTATAAAATACAGATCGACTTTTTTAGAAGGAAAAGAACAGGTTTGCTCTTGCATTTTGAAGAATTGAGGAGTGTATAGGATAATATATAAATTAATTTACTCTAACGTTGTAATTGTCTAAAACAAACAACCACCACAACCAAGGTCGAACAAAAAACAAGAGGTAGCATTCGAGTAAATTAATCTATAAGACAAGATGTGCTGATTGATGAAGAAATGTGGAAACGTATAAGAAACAGATACACACACATATTGACGTTTATTTATGATGAAGATGGGTGGGTCCAACCCCCATTCCCTTCATGACCTTCCTCGCGTCATCGTATATCACTGTGTCAAGTTGGGCGCTGATTGATCAAGAAATGTCGAAACGT
>NW_013753113.1:0-1148 GCF_000517525.1 Limulus polyphemus | reverse complement strand
GACTTCAGCTTGATGCACCTGGTTAGTTCAACCTCTCTTTTGCAGCAATGTCTGCAGTCATTTTTGCAGGGTCTTTGGCTCAGTCCATCAGCATTACCATGGGATTTTCCTTCTCTATATTCAATATTATAATTATACTGGTCTATTTTTCCGATCCAACGTGCTAGTTGTCCCTCTGGGTTCCTTAATGATCTTAACCAGCGTAATGCAGCATGGTCTGTCCTAATGGTAAACCTTGCACCATAGAGGTAAGGGTAGAAATATGTCAGACACTTTACAGTAGCAAGGAGTTCCCTCCGTGTTACACAGTAGTTCTCTCTGGTCTACTCAAAACCCTACTGAAGTAGGCCACCATATGTTCGTTTTCGCCCACTTTCTGAGACAACACTCCTCCAATTCCGACATTACTAGCATCACAATTCAGTATGTACGGCAGTGAGGGATCTGGAAGGTTTAAAAGTGGAGCAGAGGCCAATTTTTCCTTCAACGTCTTGAAAGAATTCTGGCAAGAAACTGTCCATTCAAACTTCTGGCCTTTTTTAGTCAAATCATGTAGGGGAGCAGCTATAGTTGCAAAGACCTTCACAAACTTCCGGTAATAAGTACAGAGTCCCAAAAAACTTCTTAGCTCTCACACATTGTCTGGTGTTGGCCAGTCACGCACTGCTTTCACCTTATCAGAATCAGTTTGCACACCATTCTCACTTATAATGTGGCCTAAGTAAAGCACCTCTTTCTGGAACAAATGACATTTCTTGGGATGGAGTTTGAAGTTTGCTGCTTTCAAACGCTTGAATACTTCCTCCAGCCGGGACATTTCCTCGTCAAAAGTTGTTGCAAATACAATGACATCGTCCAGGTACACTAGGGCTATCCTCCATTGTAGTCCTTCCAATACTCGTTCCATCAGCCTCTCAAATGTTGCTGGAACATTAATGAGCCCGAATGGCATCACTCGGTATTGCCAGAGACCTTGGCCATAACTAAATGCTGTCTTGGGTCTGTCTGTTTCAGCCATTTTTACTTGATGGAAACCTGACTTTAATTCCAGAGTTGAAAACCACTTGGCTCCACTTAGGGCATCAAGAGTATCATCAATTCTTGGCAGTGGGTATGAGTCTTTTTCGGTTGTGCTGTTAAGAGCCATG
>NW_013753112.1:0-1493 GCF_000517525.1 Limulus polyphemus | reverse complement strand
GCACAGTTTGAGCTACTGGCAGAGATGAACGGTTGGACAGAGGAGCAGAAAGCTGTATATCTGGCAACGAGCTTGAAGGGACAACTACTGGAAATACTTGGACAGTTGTCAGCAGATGATAGGCACAACTATAGGGCACTGGTAGCGGCTCTAGAACTCAGGTACGGAACCCAAAATCAGTCAGAAGTCTACAGGGCTAGGTTTAGGACGAGAGTCCGTGCTAAAGGGGAGAGCCTGCAAGAGCTGGCACAGGACTTGGAAAGTATGGCACACAAGGCCTACCCAACTGCACCACCCGATCTCCTCAAGTTGTTGCTGAGGGATCAGTTCGTAGATGCCTTGGACAGTCCACAACTTAAGATACAAGGGAAACAAGCACACCCCTCTACCATGCAGGATGCAATGGCCAGTGCCCTCGAATCCTACGTTAAGTCCAGCACAGAGGTACCAAGATTGGTACAGCCATCTGGATTCAAGGCCAGAAAAGATCAGCTTTCAGAGAAGTTTGAGGGACTTTGCTGGCACTGTAACAAACATGGGCACAAGAGAGCTCATTGCTGGAAACTTCAGCACAGGGGAGATGATACAGCAGGAAAGTCTGCTACCCAGAAAGGCTGTTGGAACTGTGGAGAGCAAGGACATATGAGGAGCCAGTGTAAGAAAAATACCACCAATAAGTCAGCTTCGGGAAACCAGTAGTGGTTGATGCTAAGGGACGCCCACCAACCTCCATCATGAAAGTCCCAACAGCTAAGTGTAAAATGGCAAGCACACAATGTATCTCCTTAGTATCTACGTGACAGGGAAGCTGGATGGCCAAAGGTGCAACTTTATCATAGATTCTGCATCTCAGCAAACCCTTGTGAGCATCAAAATGCTGGATAACAATGGAGTACCAGAAGCTGTACAAAGGCTCTGTGGTGTGACAGAACATTCTGCAAGGTTGTAGGGACCAGTGTGGGTAACTATCGAGCTCATGGGCATGAAGAACAGACAGAAAGTATACTTGGCTGACATTGAAGACCAATACATATTAGGATTGGACTATCTATTACCGAGGAAGTGTGTGGTTGACTTCGATAAAATGACGATTGGAAACAACAAAGTCCAGACTCCAGTAAGTGTTGCTACATCCGTTGATCTGCATGTCACAGCACTTAAATCAACTACAATAACCCTTATGTCAGAGAAGATAATTTGGGGTAGGATAAAAGAACATCTCCATGGGAGCCCAATGCTTGTAGAAGCTGTGGAAGACCCATCCAAGCCAGCGGATTTGAAGATTGGAAGGTCACTTGTAGCAGGTCTTCAAGTAATACCTATAACAGTGGCCAATTTCTCTAAATGTGAGCAGACACTTAAGGAAGAGGCATTGTTGGGTGTGTGCCAGGAGGTAGAGCCAGTCAGTTAAAACAAGAAATACAACTGTGAAGAAAGGACGTACACTTCCAGAATATTTGACTGACCTCTATAAGAAGAGCATAGTCCATTTG
>NW_013753111.1:0-1497 GCF_000517525.1 Limulus polyphemus | reverse complement strand
GGTTGTGTTTATCGTTCATTTATTATTTCCTTCTATCGTTTATTTGTGAATTTTTAGTTGCCTTAAAACGCTAACTCCCAGATTCATCACACACATATATATTTACTCAAAATAACACCAACTTCCCTATCGGTGACCCTGCTATCCCTTCTGTAAGGTGAGAGGGTCACGAGAGTCTCGTGTGATCATAAATTTACATACTATTTATCAATAACAATATCGAATGACAAACAGCAATAACTGTACCCTTCAATAACACTCTCTGTTAGAAAAGCTTCTGGCGACACAGCAAATAGAACATTCAAAAAATACCATTATTTGGAATTAGATTTTTTCCGGTAGTTTTCCCGATTCCGTTATAATTGAATTATTAATATTTAGGATAAATTGTTTATTAACATTGGTGTGAATATATTGTGTTTTTGTTGTTGAACCATGATTTGTAGCGTCGTATTCATTTTAGACCATTACAAACATAGTTGTAATAAATGAATATGAAAGAAATACATAAATTGTTATCAATACATAGATTGAAATTGGCATTATCTTAGCAAATAATACAAAATACCCCACCTAATAATAGAACATGTTACCTTTAAAATGACATCATGATGCAAGACAGGCATGTTATTTGGAGTAAGGAATTTAGCATGATAGGGTAAAGTACGATGGGGACTTTTTGGGTGTGTTGACCGTTTTGGTAAACGTGGAGCCCTATCAAGAACCATGGAAGTGAACTCCCTAACAAGGCTCTAAACTCTGCAGTATGTCTTAAAGGTTTAATGGTTGAATGAATTCCCGTGGACCCAAAAAATATGTATCTCATCATAGGGGCCACGAACACACAAAAAACATAAATTTCAAGCTAAGTCTGGATGGGACACTGTAACATGTGATCTATACAGGTAATACTTCGAGATCATAGAATATCTGGTATAGACAACTTTGAGGCAAAATCCTGATGTCAAATCCTCGCTAAGAACAGCTTACCACCTCAGTTATAAGAGCTATATGACCAAGCTGTAGAGGTATTCCAGTTGATCAATGCCAGTTATTATGTGACTTGCTCATAGAAGATCAAGATACCTTCGCCAGCAGACCTTATATCTTAGGCCAAACAAATAAAATATCTCATAAGATTGATACTGGAAATGTAGTCCCGACATTCAAAACAGGGATAGAACCAAGTGCTAGTTCCTGTCCATCATTTATTGTACTTGTGAAGAAAAAGAAGAAAAATTGATCCTCAAGGTTTTGTATGAACAATAAAGAGGTGAAAGAAGGATGTCAAGGATTTATTCTATTTTGAATGTTCTACCTGTATCAAAATGGTTATGCAAATCAACGAAGCAAGTAGAGACAAAATAGCCATTACTGTAAAATAATGGATTGTGGCAATTTGATGTTTTACTATTTAGATTAAGCAATGTGTCTGGAACATCTAAATGATTAACTGAATGTGGTCTTCCGATCTACCCTGGAACATTGTACTCATCT
>NW_013753110.1:0-1130 GCF_000517525.1 Limulus polyphemus | reverse complement strand
CAATATGAGGTGTAGATCTAAACATAAAACAGAAGTCTATAAAAAAATATTTAAAATTTCAAACAAATTAACTACCATATTATCAAAATCTTCAATAACCCCGAATAAAATATCTTTTTCTATTCCTATTTTCAAACTCCAGATACATGTATCGTTTTTATAGTTTCCTTTTTATGATTTTCTTTCACATTTAGGCCAAGTGATTTCGGTGCTTGACTCATAAATTTTGGGTTCAAATCCTGACACTGAACATGTTTGCTGTTTCAGCACTTGATGTGTTATATTGTGTTGGTCAATGGCACTTTTTATTGGTAAAAAGTAGTACACCAGTTGGCGGTTTTGACTAGCTACCTTCCCTCTAGTCTATCACTTCTAAATCAGATATGTCTAGCACAGATAACCATGAAGTAGCTTTGCACGAAATTCAACAAACTCGTATGTAAGGTGCTTTGGAGTTTTCATAAACTAACAATGACACCTTATAGTTATACAAGGATAGGTTTGTCCTCTACTTTCTGGTGACATTTACCAATACATAATTATTACCAAACCAAATTAAAAGTGAAATGTATTGAAGAATCATGATGTAATCATTTTTCTAGTAAAATTTAACTTTAATTATTACATAACCATTGATTAAATTTTCTTACTTTATAATACCAAAAAATATTCACTGACTCTTAAAGTGGATTAGTATAGTGCATATTACCGAAACAATCATTTACTTAGCAAGTATTTTAGTGTGTTTCTGTTATTTTCCTACAAAAATTGACTAGTATTAAATATTTTAGACGGAATATACTACGGGAATATAGCGTGCGCTAGATGACGAAATAAATCAACAAAGAATTTCAGATTAGCAATGACATGTATTTAAATAAAAGCGAGATTTCAGCACTGAAATATTAGACAGTAAACACGCGGTTTATCTTATCAATATAAAACAGACGCTATGAAATCAGCAATTCGACGGCCCGGCATGTTCAGGTGGTCAGGGCGCTCGACTCGCAATCTGCGGGTTCAAATCCCCGTCCCACCAAACATGCACACCCTTTCAGCCGTGGGGGCGTTATAATGTGCTGTCAATCCCACCTATTCGTTGGTAAAAGAGTAGCCAACGAGCTGGCGGT
>NW_013753109.1:0-1133 GCF_000517525.1 Limulus polyphemus | reverse complement strand
GACATTTCTTGGGATGGAGTTTGAGGTTTGCTGCTTTCAAACGCTTGGATACTTTCTACAGCCGGGACATTTCCTCGTCAAAAGTTGTTGCAAATACGATGACATCGTCCAGGTACACTAGGGCTATCCTCCATTGTAGACCTTCCAATACTCGTTCCATCAGCCTCTCAAATATTGCTGGAGCATTACTGAGCCCGAATGGGATCACTCGGTATTGCCAGAGACCTTGGCCATAACTAAATGCTGTCTTGGGTCTATCTGCTTCAGCTATTTTTCTAGATGAAAACCTGACTTTAAGTCCAGAGTTGGAAACCACCTGGCTCCACTTAGGGCATCAAGAGTATCATCAATTCTTGGCAGTGGGTATGAGTATTTTTCGGTTATGCTGTTAAGAGCCCTGAAGTCCACACAGCAACTTTGGGTCCCATCCTTCTTCTGGACTAATACGACAAAAGCTTACCAGGGACTATCTGACTTCTCGACTATCCCTTCCTTAATTAGACCGTCCATGACCTTCTCTATCTCTTGTCGCTTTGCTGGAGCTATTCTCCTTGGAGGGATCTTTATTGGACGGTGATTGCCTGTGTTTATTCCGTGCTCTACCAGGTTTGTGCATCCGAGGTCATTATCTCCTTTCGAAAAGACGTCAGCATAATTTGCCAAAAGTTCTTTTACCTGAAGAGCCTGTGATGATGACAAATGGACTATGCTCTTCGTATAGAGGTCAGTCCAATATTCTGGAAGTGTATGTTCTTTCTTTACAGTTGTATTCCTTGCTTTAACATTGACTGGCTCTACCTCCTGGCACACGCCCAACAATGCCCCTTCCTTAAGTGTCTGTTCACATTTAGAGAAATTGGCCACTGTTATATGTACTACTTGACGACCTGCTACAAGTGACCTTCCAATCTTCAAGTCCGCTGGCCTGGATGGATCTTCCACTGCTTCTACAAGCATTGGGCTCCCATGGGGATGTTCATTTATCCTACCCCAAATTATCTTCTCGGACATAGGGGTATTGTAGTTGATTAAGTGCTGTGACATGCAGATCAACGGATGTAGCAACACTTACTGGAGTCTGGACTTTCTTGTTTCCTAATCGTCATTTTATCGAAATTAACTACACACTTCCT
>NW_013753108.1:0-1373 GCF_000517525.1 Limulus polyphemus | reverse complement strand
CTAGTTAAATAATCGTTCAGAATGTTTTATTATAAGATAATGTTTAATTCATAATCATGTATTACTATTCTTAACTGAATTATGTATGAATATTTAAAATAAGTTTGTATATTTACAACTTAAAAAGACACCAAGGAAATTCCTTCGTTCTAAGATTAATATATATGGAAGGTTCACTAAGGTATCGTGGTAGGCAGAGCACAGATAGCCCTTTGTATAGCTTTGTGCTTAACTACAAACAAACACTAAGGTATCGAACTGGTGTATGTAAGTGTTCTTCAAATACCTATAGAATGCTAGGTTTTTTTTTTTGTGAGTGTTAAACACCTAAATACACCAGTTCGATTTTCGATACCTCACTACTATAAAGGCTTGGTTTGATTTGATATTTCATTGATGGTAGTGTCCAGGGTCACTGATGAGAAGTGGATTCTCCGAAACTAGTCTGGCTCACAGACACACACACCCCAATGAAAAAATGGACCGTCCCAAGTATTTTCATGTTGCAAAACAAATGTTTAAACAAAACTATTTATTCAATTATTCACTAAGATAAATAAACTGTAGCGATTATAAGTCTAACATTTGAAGAACATGCATTCAGCTTTACTCATACTAACTTTCCTGTTCATGCATTTACCGAAGACACAGAACTTCCAGGTTTTATCATCCCACACAGACACCTTTGACCAGTCAACGTCCTTACCACTCTCACATTCAGTTTTCTCTAAAAATGAATCATAACAAGAAAAGAAAATGAATTATGTGTCGCATATTTATGGTACACTAAAGAATGAACGTAACGAGGAAGGACATTTTATAGCGAAATTATTAAACGATGTAGAGCAAACGAAGAAAACATTTCGAAGAAGATTGTCATCAATACTATTGCTGTAAGTAGAGAAACTCGTACCACAGAGCGTTCAGGATAATAACGTCTCTGAAACAGAAATCACAACTTTAGGAGCAAGACTCATATCCTCAAAGCGAAGGCTAGGATTGAGAGAAATATCCCTTGGATCCAACAATCCATTGCGATGGAGCTGGAGATATTTTCTAGTACCATTAAGCAGACATAGAGTACAAAAGACCAATGGTTCTATTCTGGGGGAACTAGACAGTTATGTGTGGTCAAATATGTTTACTGTGTTTCTAATTTACTCAGCATTTTTTTTTCAGAAAAAGAATTGTTTAGTTTAAGGTGTTGCCAGATCTTATGAGCCGTTGTTATTCTCATATTTGGGTTCGTTGTCATGTCAAATGTAGTTTTTGTTGGTAATGTTGGCCAGAATTTAGTTGGGACAGGTTTTACTTTTTCCAGTGATTGACATAGGTTTTCACAGTTGTTTTGTTGTTCTTGATTGAGTTTTTTT
>NW_013753107.1:0-2153 GCF_000517525.1 Limulus polyphemus | reverse complement strand
CTCTCTCTCTCTCTCTCTTTAATCTTAATACAAAGAGTATTTTTCTCTCTCTCTCTCTTTAATCTTAATACAAAGAGTCTATTTTTCTCTCTCCTTAATCTTGATACAAAGAGTCTATTTTTTCTCTCTCTCTCCTTAATCTTAATACAAAGAGCCAATTTTTTCTCTCTCCTTAATCTTAATACAAAGAGCCTATTTTTTCCTCTCTCCTTAATCTTAATACAAAGAGTATTTTTTCTCTCTCTCTTTAATCTTAATACAAAGAGCTTATTTTTTCTCTCTCCTTAATCTTAATACAAAGAGTCTACTTCTTTGTAGATAATTTTTATGGGCTTTTCTCACAAATTAATCACTTTCGTTGAGTGAACTCAAGGTTTGTACCACCCAAAGTTATATTCCACGCAACTTTAATTTTTCATATTGTAAGCATTTATATCTAGAATTGTTTTTAAAGCATAGCCGTGATTAAAGAATTACAATGTGTTGTTAAAGAAACATCCGCCATATTTACGTCAGTAAAGCAGTTGTTCAAATCCGCTTTTGTTCATAATGCTACATCAGAAACAGAACTTTGCATTATTAAAATTGTATAGGTGGTGCCATGTCTTTGATGGGCTGATAAAGACAAAACGACGGATGTCTTTGAACATGTCAATTTGGTTGGAATCAATATAATAACATGAGATATCTAATAGGCCACATTTATTTGAATCACTTGTGATGAAACACCTTCAGATATTAATAAAACTCCCTTAATTAACAGATACCCTTTAGAGCGATAGAAGAGAGAACATTGAAGTTTTCCGTCTTCGACAGTGACAAGGGGAAGCGACATACTCTCATAGGTCACGTGATCTATCCTCTGAAAGACACTGATTTCACAACTAATGAAAATATAATTGTCTGGAGAGATCTGGAGAAAGATGCAGATGAGGTTTGATACACTAACTTTTTAATTTATTTTAAATTTTTAGAACTTAAAGTAAGCTAAGACTATCACTGACATACTTATCCCACACTCCGTATATATCGTTGATGTTATGTACTGAAACTCGATGGTACATTTTTACACAAAAACACTCCTGAGTAAATTAGTGGCATTTCCATCTTCTGTTTTTACTGTGATATCCTTTGTTTTGCTCTGTATTTTTACTGTGATATCCTTTGTTCTGGCCCGGCATGGCCAGGTGGTTAGGGCGGTTGACTCTCAATCTGAGGAGCGTTGGTTCGAATCCCCGTCCCAACAAACATGCTCGCTCTTTCAGCCGTGGGAGGGTTATAATGTGACGGTTGTTACGTATTACAATTCTGAATGGCCTAAAAGTGAGTTAAATTGTAATTTAGATATAGTATTTAAATAAATGCCGATATGTATCCAATTTATGATATTTGCCACCAACATTGATACACTGAGTTAAATTGTAATTTAGATTTAGTAGTTAAATAAATGTCGATTTGTATCCAATTTATGATATTTGTAAATAAGATTGATACACTCAGTTTTCTTTTTTAATACAAATATATTTCAATATACGACCAATAATACAATTTACACTAATAGTTATTACAAACTTACAGGCAATATAAAGTCTCCCTTCTAGTCTGGAACTTCCTTGATATCTTATCGAGGGTTCACGATGAGTGAGTTAAGTACGTAAAAGTACTAATGTCCGATGTGAATCCATTAAAGTTAAATGGTTTGTAATGTTCGAAATTTATAAACGTACCTGGTCAAATATCTGAAGTTTCTCGATTAATAAGTGTTACAGTATAACAATCACAGTTATAGCTTCCGAAGTTTATAGCAAACCAATAATAGATACTTTTTAGGCGCATCGCGTTGGTTATATTTATAGGCGTGTAAAGAGTTTCTCGAAATTTCAGATTACGTAACAATACTGACGCTAACACTAACGTTTATGTACACACATGTATTGTTGATTCTTACACTCGAGAATTTACTACAACTTTAGTGAATAAGCGGAAATTTCGCAATACATGTTATGTACATTTCTAAATATAAATTTAATATAAGCAAACATCGATATTAAAATAAACATATAATAATAAATCCATCACACGGTCAATCCCACTATTCGTTGGTAAAAGAGTAGTCCAAGAGTTGGCGGTGGGTGGTGATGACTAGCTGCCTT
>NW_013753106.1:0-1189 GCF_000517525.1 Limulus polyphemus | reverse complement strand
TAATTGTATACAGTAATAAATACTTCCATTATGTCAGCCAACTTCAAGAAAACAAAGATAATTGTATACAGTAATAAATACTTCCATTATGTCAGCCAACTTCAAGAAAATAAGGATAATTGTATACAGTAACAAATACTTCCATTATGTCAGCCAACTTCAAGAAAATAAGGATAATTGTATACAGTAATAAATACTTCCATTATGTCAGCCAACTTCAAGAAAACAAAGATAATTATATACAGTAACAATGTTAACCATGTCTTTTTGACGAAGGTGTTCGATGAGACAACGATCAAATATCATCAAAAGTCATCTTCATTAAATGGGTTACAATAATAGAATAACTAGATGGAAGCCAGTCCTCACCCAATATCATCAGAAGTTATCTTCATCAAATGGGTTACAATAACAGAATAACTAGATGGAAGCCAGTCCTCACCCAATATCATCAGAAGTTATCTTCATTAAACAGGTTACAATAACAGAATAACTAGACGGAAGCCAGTCCTCACCCAATATCATCAGAAGTTATCTTCATTAAACGGGTTACAATAATAGAATAACTAGATGGAAGCCACTCCTTACCCAATATCATCAGAAGTTATCTTCATTAAATGGGTTACAATAACAGAATAACTAGATGGAAGCCACTCCTTACCCAATATCATCAGAAGTTATCTTCATCAAATGGGTTACAATAACAGAATAACTAGACGGAAGCCACTCCTCACCCAATATCATCAGAAGTTATCTTCATTAAACGGGTTACAATGATAGAATAACTAGATGGAAGCCAGTCCTTACCCAATATCATCAGAAGTTATCTTCATTAAACGGGTTACAATGATAGAATAATTAGATGGAAGCCGCTCCTCACCCGATATCATCAGAAGTTATCTTCATTAAACGGGTTACAATAACAGGATAACTAGACGGAGCCACGGAAGAATACTTAAAAATTAAAACGTAATTTTCTATTTAAATGTGGCTTGTTTATCCTAGTAATGTCGTTTATCGAAGGAAATTAAGGACTAGTTATCAACATGTTGGTGTTTATCAAAGACAAAATGGACGTTCTCACAGAGAGAATCTTGAAATGCCTTTAGAGTTTCGGCAAGAGAAGTCGTAATCGATCGACTTTGTGTTCTTTGTATCTGTATCTGATTCTGCAGAAGCAGCACCTTGT
>NW_013753105.1:0-1365 GCF_000517525.1 Limulus polyphemus | reverse complement strand
CCAGTTGGCTGTAATGTGAAATATCTAACTTCTACAATTGGCTGTAATGTGAAATATCTAACTTCTCCAATTGGCTGTAATGTGAAATATCTAACTTCTACAGTTGGCTGTAATGTGAAATATCTAACTTCTCCAATTGACTGTAATGTGAAATATCTAACTTCTCCAGTTGTCTGTAATGTGAAATATCTAACTTCTCCAGTTGTCTGTAATGTGAAATATCTAACTTCTACAGTTGTCTGTAATGTGAAATATCTAACTTCTCCAGTTGTCTGTAATGTGAAATATCTAACTTCTACAATTGGCTGTAATGTGAAATATCTAACTTCTACAGTTGGCTGTAATGTGAAATATCTAACTTCTCCAGTTGTCTGTAATGTGAAATATCTAACTTCTCCAGTTGGCTGTAATGTGAAATACCTAACTTCTCCAGTTGGCTGTAATGCGAAATGTCTAACTTCTCCAGTTGGCTGTAACGTGAAATATCTAACTTCTCCAGTTGGCTGTAATGTGAAATATCAAGGTAGATGAAAGTTGGTTGTTTTATTTTATTAGACATTCTACTGTGCACTACACTACCTGGATTAAAATTATTCCTATTTTAAGATTTCTGTATTACAATCGTTCAATAATAGCTGATTTCTATACACCCAAGTTTTACGCATGTCTTAATGGTAAGTTTTAGTATTTACTGTTATATAAAGAACACTTTATATTTTGTTTGTTTTTCTAATGTAGATATTTTCTAATGCTGAAACACGGCACAGCCGTTCTTGTACAAGATGGAGTTTTCAGAACCAACTGCATTGATTGTCTCGATCGTACAAACGTAGTACAGAGTATGCTAGGTAGGAGGAGCCTTCAACATCAGCTTCAGGTACTTATACCTACCTACTACAAGCATCTGTTCTTTGTTAATAAAATTCGCTAGTATTTTCCGTTATCAATTTCTATGGTCATAAAATATTAACTGATTTTATTCTGGAAAATAAGGTATAAATACAATCTCTTTCTCTGTAATTAATTATTTTAATTTCAGTAATTAATTATTTGCAAATATTTTTGTTTGTGCTCAGAAATTAGGAATACTTAAAGAAGGGCAGAGGATAGAGGACCAAGTGAACTTTGAAGTTGTGTACAGAAACGGTGGGTTGTTTTGTTGCATATTGTTTAAAATCAGATTTTTTTTTTCACCCCAAAATACTATCTTTACAAAATTGCGGGTTCGTATTAGTTATATTTTATATCTTGTTGAAGAATAATAAACAATTTCAGAATTTAATAATGGTTGGAGACGGCTTGAATGGGTAATGAAGGAAAACTTTAATATAAGTTTAACATAACAGCAAATGTACGATGTCGAAA
>NW_013753104.1:0-1588 GCF_000517525.1 Limulus polyphemus | reverse complement strand
CACTAATTGTTGAAATGTTTGTTGTTAATACTGTGTACACTAATTGTTAAAATGCTTGCTGTTAATACTGTGTACGCTAATTGTTGAAATGTTTGTTGTTAATACTATGTACACTAATTGTTGAAATGTTTGTTGTTAATACTGTGTACACTAATTGTTAAAATGCTTGCTGTTAATACTTTGCAGCAACTGTTGATATGTTTGTTCTTAATACTGTGCAGTAACTGTTAAATAATTGCTGTTAACACTGTGTACACAGGTACCTGATGATGACAAAACCTTGTCGAAACGTTGTACATTTGCTGTTATATTAAAGTTTTTCTTCATTACCCATTCAAGCCGTCTCCAGCCATTATTAGTCTCAAAGTGGGTTCCTCGTCATCGAATTTTAATTGTTAAAATGCTTGCTGTTAACACTGTGTACACTAATTGTTAAAATGCTTGCTGTTAATACTGTGTACGCTAATTGTTGATATGTTTGTTGTTAATACTGTGTACACTAATTGTTGATATATTTGTTGTTAATACTGTGTACACTAATTGTTAAAGTGTTTATTTTCGATACTGTGTACACTAATTGTTAAAGTGTTTATTTTCGATACTGTGGTTAAATATTGATAGAAGTTTAAAAATATCGACAGTGATGTTAATGATCACAAACATGGAGTTAAAAACTCTATAAAAACAAGATTGTAAAATTTTTAAGAATTTAGCAAATTTTAAAAAATTCATTGTGCATATTTTTCTCCTTTTTTTCCCCCCTGGTGAGTACTTTTTGACTATTTGTTTGTATGAATATAGATGTTATTAAAACTCTAGTGTTAACAACGGTGTATGCGAAAATGTGATAATTTTATATTCTTAGCAGAAGACTTTAAATTATTCGATCGTTAATTTATCGAAATATTTATCATGAACCCCTATCGAAGCGCCTTTCGTTTTTGTTGGGTTTTTTTTGTCGAGATTATTTGACATATATGTTTGTTAATGAAAATAATCTTAACATGTGGCTTTATGACATATTACAGAAAAGTGGTTAACGAGGGTTCTAAGTCATGTAACACAAACAATAATTAAGAAACACATGTTAATAGATAAATACGTGTAACTGAATATATGTTAAATAATGTCTTATGTGTGGGCTGAGAATGTGTTAATCTATTTGTTATTAATAATGTACATGTGCTATTAGTAGTATACATGTGTGACTGAGGATGTGTTAATAACGTACATATGTATCTAGATATATGTTACTAATAACGTACATGTGTGACTGAGGATGTGTTAATAACGTACATGTGTGGTTGAGTGTATGTTAATCAATGTGTTATTAATAACGTACACGTGTGGCTGAAAGTGTGTTGATCAATGTGTTATTAATAACGTACATGTGTTTCTAGATATATGTTATTAATAACGTACATGTGTATCTAGATATATATTATTAATAACGTTCATGTGTGACTGAGGATGTGTTAATAACGTACATGTGTGGTTGAGTGTATGTTAATCAATGTGTTATTAATAACGTACACGTGTTATTAATAACGTACATGTGTATCTAGATATATGTTATTAATAACGTACA
>NW_013753103.1:0-4064 GCF_000517525.1 Limulus polyphemus | reverse complement strand
TAAACATTATTACAAAGGTGTAGAAACCAAATACCAACAGGGTTTTACTGGTAAAACTTTGAAACTGAACCAGTCTCGTTTTGAAAGGGTGGTCTCGAGACAACGCTGCTTACTAAAAACGCATGTAGGGCACGTGAAAAATGAAGTGTTGAAATTTGTTAGCAATCTTTGTTTTTAATGATCTTTCACCATATTAGTTGCATCTAAACTAAGACTTTTAGGTGTTAGAACCCAGTAAATCTCATGAGTTTTGGATTGGAGTGAAAAGACTTACCGATAGCAACATTCAAGAAAGAAAATGTAGTTGAAAGGGTATCATCATTTCTTTGATTGGAAATCCCTCTGACGCTTGTGGAAAATATCTAATTCGTTATATCATTATTATATTAATATATCCTTCTTGTCTTTTATTGTTTGTTTGTTTGTTTTTGAATTTCGCGCAAAGCTACACGAGGGCTATCTGCGCTAGCCGTCCCTAATTTAGCAGTGTAAGACTAGAGGGAAGGCAGCTAGTCATCACCACCCACCGCCAACTCTTGAGCTACTCTTTTACCAACGAATAGTGGGATTGATCGTCACATTATAACGCCCCCACGGCTGAAAGGGCGAGCATGTTTGGTGTGACAGGGATTCGAACCCGCGACCCTCAGATTGCGGGTCGAGTGCCTTAACCACCTGGCCATTCATACGTCAATCTGGAAGAAACATGTTTTTTTTTTTAATTTATTTACACTATCTGTCTGTTAAGATAAAATTACTTCACATTCAGTCTGAGATATTGATAAATCCGGAAAATGTTAAATACCTAACATAACCTAAAATAATTAATTTTAACAAACTTCTCATTTTTTTATGTAAAATGGAGACATTTAAACCAAAAACTTATATATTACATATAAAATAGTTAACACTGCGCGTAAAAGTTTCTTGTTTAATATGTAACAATCATATAACATTGACAAAAATTTCAGGGATACACAACTGGCTGTATCTACAGGTTGTGGAACATCAGTTATGATGAGCACGCAAGACTGACTTAAAATACACTTAGAAATCAAACATTATTGACAATGACGTGAGCCATTTGAAGGTCTATATGCACAAGTTTACCATCGAAATATCCTTCAAATGGCTCACGTTATTGTCAATAATGCTTGAATGTAAGTTTCTATGTTGGTAGACTTCCATATTTCGAAGGTAAACTTGTGCATATAGTCCTTCAAATGGCTCACGTTATTGTCAATAATGTTTGAATGTAAGTTTCTATGTTGGTAGACTTCCACTATATGCACAAGTTTACCTTCGAAATATGGAAGTCTACCAACATAGAAACTTACATTCAAGCATTATTGACAATAACGTGAGCAATTTGAAGGACTATATGCAGAAGTTTACCATCGAAATATGGAAGTCTACCAACATAGAAACTTACATTCAAACATTATTGACAATAACGTGAGCCATTTGAAGGACTATATGCACAAGTTTACCATCGAAATATCCTTCAAATGGCTCACGTTATTGTCAATAATGCTTGAATGTAAGTTTCTATGTTGGTAGACTTCCATATTTCGAAGGTAAACTTGTGCATATAGTCCTTCAAATGGCTCACGTTATTGTCAATAATGTTTGAATGTAAGTTTCTATGTTGGTAGACTTCCACTAAAATATATAATCTCCTCTTCGCATATCACTCACAATATTGTTAGTTACACACTTGAAGGACTTTATGTAAAGTTAAGTAATCAAACATTTAAGTCTAAGGTTATTGAATCTGAAAGTCATTAAACCTTGACAACAATGAGTGTGCTTGGTTAACAATATATAACCTTGACAACAATGTGTCATAAACGAGAGACTGTGTGTAGAAATGAACGTGCTTGGTTAACAATATATAACCTTGACAACAATGTGTAATAAATGATAGACTGTGTGTAGAACTGAGTGTGCTTGGTTAACAATATATAACCTTGACAACAATGTGTAATAAATGATAGAGTGTGTGTAGAACTGAGTGTGCTTGGTTAACAATATATAACCTTGACAACAATGTGTAATAAATGAGAGACTGTGTGTAGAACTGAGTGTGCTTGGTTAACAATATATAACCTTGACAACAATGTGTAATAAATGATAGACTATGTATGGAACTGAGTGTGCTTGGTTAACAATATATAACCTTGACAACAATGTGTCATAAATGATAGACTATGTTTGGAACTGAGTGTGCTTCGTTAACAATATATAACCTTGACAACAATGTGTCATAAATGATAGACTATGTGTGGAACTGAGTGTGCTTGGTTAACAATATATAACCTTGACAACAATGTGTAATAAATGATAGACTGTGTGTAGAACTGAGTGTGCTTCGTTAACAATATATAAATATTTCAATTTACGTGTCACAGACAGGATTCTGACTCACATAAAGAACTACACGTACACGTTTATCACCAAGGTAATATAGAAATCTACCAATATGGAAACTCACGCATTATATTATTGACAACATATAACTGACAATATTATGACACACGTGAAGAACTGCATGTACACAACATGCTGGTCAATCAATATATGAAGACATACCCTTTCATATATCGCTGACAACATTATGACATAATTAAAGAACAGCGTTTAAATATTTACTAAAAAAATGTTTAAATTTGACATTATCAAATTTCACAATAATGTTGTACTAACAATAATGGTATACTCGAAAAACTATCTGGACAGAGATAAAAATTATATTATTGTAGAAATTCCCATTCATATAATTTATATATTACCGACAACATTACGATACAGTCCATAGACTGTTAATCGTGAAGTCTAATAATAGAGTAACTCCAGTTCCTATATCACTGACAACATTACGATACAGTCAATAGAATGTTAATCGTGAAGTCTAATAATAGAGTAACTCCAGTTCATATATCACTAACAACATTATTGAGAACATAGTGAGACATTTGAAAGACTATATGCACAATTTTACCAACAAAATATGGTGATGTCTAACAAGACAGTAACTCTACTTCATATATAACTTACAACATTATGATATAGTCCATGGTCTGTTAATCGTGAAGAGTCTGACAAGACAGTAACTCCAACTCATATATCATTGACAGGGTTGTGAGAAGCAAAGTCTGACTATACATACAACTTAACCCACAAACCTTAACGTCTAATATTACAGAATCTCACAATGATATTACAATGGCAACACTATTGTGAAATTCGTTAGCCTTTCTAACACATGCACATCAGAAATAATAATGCACCTAAACGGAGATGTTAAAGTTCAAGAAGAAATTTAATTTCAATCAAAACTATGACCTTGGATGATGAACTTTGGCAGGTAAAACACTTAATTTCGATCCAGACTATGACCTTGGATGATGAACTTTGGCAGGTAGAAAAGTGTTTTAGTTAAATAACAACAAAACACATAGTATGAACTAGTAATAATAATATTCGGTAAATAATTAAGCCAGTGACACAGATATATTCAGCTGGTTAGTCTGGCCTTAACATCTAATGCAGAATTTACGTACATATCCAAAATATCTTTGATTCCGAAAACATAATTTTATCGGCCTTTTTTTATTTTATTTTTTGAGTTATAACCTCAGTTACCTAAAAATATTTATAATTGATAAATAGAATACTCTTTGTTTTAGTTATCAAGTGAAATATATCCAAAACAGACTTGTCTAGTTTTCTTGGTCTTTTATATTTATTCAGTTTGACTTTTTAATGAAGAATGAAATGTAGATCTAAACATTCTTAAGATAATGACTAGATTGTGATTCAAAAAGTCTGATTAGTAAATGCAAATAATGTTTATCGTCTGGGAAACAGTTTTCAAGCCAATAATATTTTATCCGATAAAAGTATATTCAGAAAAAAGCTACTCATATAAGTAGCGTATTTAAAGAAAGATTTCATTATAAATGAAAATTTCTTTAACAAAAATTAGTCTTATTGGATCCCTAACGTAAGTTTGATTAGGCTAAAATCATAAATAATATTCAACGTTAAAATCGGTACACAAT